>NC_049992.1:373156-400020 GCF_000003815.2 Branchiostoma floridae | reverse complement strand
GCTGAATGAAGAGACTCTTTGTATACAACCACTGCTTTATATATGGTACAATGTGATCTAGTCAGAATTGCCCTGAGAAAGGTGACAGACGGTCACTGAAATGTCAGAGAAAAAAGTAGAGAAAAAAGTATTGGATGTGTAAAAAGAGTCTCTTTATTCAGTGATGTACCAACCTGATGAAACTGTTCACAGATGATGAATTCACAGATGATGAAAAATAGAGCAACTGTTGTGGAAAAAAAGTCTCTTTATTCTGTATCTACGTAGTTGGTTTGACTGCCCATTGGTGTCACGCACCAGCTTCTGTATTCTGTATCTGTGCAGTTGGTACATGTGGTTACTCTTCAGTGTTAGACACTTTTATACCTGCGTATATAGCGAGTATAATCGCCCGTTGAAGTAAAACACCAGCTTTCTTACCACTATCAATTTCAAAGTAATTTTTTCTTCTCCTTGCCTTTTCTTAAGACAACAAGTCGTTCAACCCCCTGACCACATCCCCGATCGCGGGAGTGACCAGACGACAGCTGACCGTGCGAGTGCTGAGCGGTCAGCAGTTGCGGGGAGTGACTGCCGCCAGTGACGGTCCGGCCGAGCTTCGCGTCGAGGTGGAAGTTTTGGGGCTGAACGCGGACTATCACAAGGAGCAAACAAGGCCCCATAGTACTGACGGTGAGAGGATACTGATATACTCATCACTGGAAATTCATTCATTTTTGTCGGAACTTTTAAATTCTGCAATGAAATTAAAAGTTTTTTTTTGTGTTGTTTAGTTCTGCGATACAGTTATACTTTGATCTACATTGGAAAAGCATTGAACTCATTGAAGAGGTCACTGAAAGAATAACAAAAATAAAACGACTTTTTTGCAATTTACAGTTAATGTATGCAAATGTAAATATCTTCATTAAGGAAAATTACAAATGAACTCAAATTTTTATCTTGATATAGTGATGCCTGCACTTGTATAACTTACATTAGGATAATTTATGAATTACAGTATTTGATTATTGTTATTTACAGGTTACAACCCTACCTGGGATGACACTATGACCTTCAACCTGACCTTGCCCGACCTTGCCATGGTCAGGTTCACCGTGGTTTGTTACTCTGACCATCAGCAGGAGGTCATAGGGCATCGGACTGTTCCATTCATCAGTCTT
This sequence comes from Branchiostoma floridae, assembly GCF_000003815.2. NCBI lineage: Eukaryota > Metazoa > Chordata > Leptocardii > Amphioxiformes > Branchiostomatidae > Branchiostoma > Branchiostoma floridae. The sequence continues at coordinate 398,857 of NC_049992.1, read as the reverse complement.
CTCACAGGTAGGTTACGTAGAAAAAGTTTACATTAATGTGCATAATAGTCAATTTTTATAATGTCTTTGTTGATTTTTAGTTGATTAAAAGCAGTTCTAATCCTTTGTATCTCCATTGGATCTCTAATAGTTTAAATGAAAGTAACATGTAAGTCAGCAGGTTTAATAATTATTCTAGCCCCCTGCAATGCCACGGCCACATTTCCAAAGTGGGGCCCAACTGGCCTGTTTCTGAAAATGAAAAAGAAAAGTGTGTATCAAGAAATGTACAAAAATTATGCTCATGACAATTTTTGTATGTTTTGTTGTCTTTATATCATATTTTTTGTTCCTGACCAGTTTGGATATGTAATCAAACAAGTTTACCATTTTGTTTTTGCCCAGTATACTTATTCACAAGTTTTTGTAAAACATTCCATTTTCCCAGGCTACAGACATGTCCACATGGAGGGACATCCTGCTTCCATCTTTGTGCATGTCTCGGTGACTGACTACCAGGGCAAGGTAAGAGATGGCTTTGAATTGGTTGCTGTCCAAAATATTGGAACAGTAGCTGTCCTGATTCAGGGTTGTAGCCAGCACCCGTCCTTCCATCCTTTGACGGGGATCCGGGGCATGCTCCCAAGGAAAATTTTGAAATCTAGACCCTCTGAAACGCTATTTCCTGCATTTTGAGGGTTAATTTTTTTCCGTCCCTAGCTGCAGAATGGAAAATGGTTTCTGGCTGGCTACAACTCAGGAACTGAATAGTTGCTGTCCTAAATATTGGAACAGCAGCTGTCCTTGGTACTGAATAGTTACTGTCCTAAATATTGGAACAGTAGCTGTCCTTGGTACTGAATAGTTACTGTCCTAAATATTGGAACAGTAGCTGTCCTTGGTACTGAATAGTTACTGTCCTAAATATTGGAACAGTAACTGTCCTGGGTACTGAATGGTTGCTGTCCTAAATATTGAAATACTGTAATTCACTTTATCTTCACGGTACCAAATTTTCACGGTCTGAGAAAATTGAACTTGTTCTCGGAACTAAATGTTCACTGTCGAGGCAAGTGCGCATGAAAAAAGTCTGTGAATTATATTTTATCGGTAATGATAAGTTCACGTTACAGTCGTCACCGTGAAAACCGTGAACATAACATTACAGTGAAAAAATGAGGAATTACAGTAGTAGCTGTCCTGGATACTGAAATTGTAACTGGTATATAATGTTGCGAATGAATGGAATTCGAGAGAAATTAAAGCTAACTGAAAAAAAAACGTTGATGAAGGTTAGACATCCAGGTAATAAGATACGCCAAAAAGCAGTTAGTCATGCAACTGGGTATGATTTTGGAACTGGGGAGACTTTTCAGACAACATCTGGTGTCTTTTGTCAGTGACGAAAGAGTGAGTAACTGCTTTTTGGCATAGCGGAAAAGAAAATGAAAAAGAGAACAATATTTATTTCACAACTTAAAGAAAGAACATTGTCTACTTTTCTGTTTCTTAAAGAAATTTCAAAATGATCTTGTTCAGGGCAAGTATCGGACGGGGATCAAGAACTTCATCACAAGGAACTGGAGCTTAAGACAAGGCAGCTCCTTCCGGGAGACGTCTGCTCCCATCATTAAGAAACCTCCGGCTGTCAACTTCACCAAACGTCTGGGGAAACTCACCATGCCCAGGTGGCATCTCGGGTCAGGTATGTGGAATCAACAGTTTTTGTTTTTTTGTTTTTTTCTATTTCGATTTTGGACAGACGAGGACAATGTGACACTGCACTCAAGTTGGTAATTTATACTAACAGTGCCACATGCACAGTACAGACAGACGGTAAAGGAAGTCTTTTCTTTTTTACCTCCCGGACCGAAGTCATGTACCCATTTTTACACCTGGGTGAAGTGAGGAGGGTCGTGTAGGGTGCCTTTCCCAAGGGCACAACGTCGGCACAGCAATGCAAGTATCGAACTCGGGACCTCTAGATTCCGAGCTGAACACTCGACCAGTTGCACCACACACAACGCTACACGAGTGTCGAGAATCAACAGTTGATCATAGCCATATTGTGGTTAGGCCTGATCTAGAAATGGTGTTTTATTGGCAGAACAACAAGGGGAAATCTTGGTACACACAGTTTTAGGGAATGAATATTACCAGATTTGAGATTTCCTCTCAGCCTACTGTTTTCATTTTTACATCTTAATGATTTTTTGTCCTACAATGTCCCATAACCAAGACAATAGTTGCACTTTCTAACTAGGATCTATACTTTTGAAGATAAGTGACAGTCCTGTAACTGTTTCTTAATCATGCTGCTTGAACAAAAACTTAATTAAGAATGATGAAATTACAATATAGTAGAACGAGCCTTGTGTTTAGATTTTTTTGTATGATGAGTTTTTTACGTAAAGGTCACAAGACCTGAAGGTCACTTCAAGGTGTGGCCTAAAGACGTCTCCAAGGTTACGGGTTGCATTGTTATAGTAGCAGAATCTCTTCTCCCTAGGTCAGAAACATCATGATTGAGACCAGCCCAATTGCTCACTACGAGTGAGGACCAGCTGGCCCAATAGGCGAAGCAAGGGTTGAATCAGGCTTTTAGCTAGGATTTTAAAATAGGGAGTCGAAACTTATTGGTGAGTCGCGGTAAGTGACTATTGAAGGGGGGGTCTGGGGCATCCACCTTCCATGGTGCAGAGTTTTTGATGATTTTAAGTTAAAAAAGTGCATTCTTAGGTATCCCAAGAGGCAAAAATACTGTTCCAGAGGTCACAGTAGAAGACTGCTACCAGGTCATTTGTGGTCACAGTAGAAGACTGTGACCACAAATGACCTGGTAGCATCCCTGGTCAATCAGAATTTCATGCTTGTCAGACGATTTTCTCCCAAGTGTAAGGGCGTCCAGGGGCATCAAATTTCTTGTTATTCCAAGAAAAGTGCGTCCAGATGACGCGTTGACACATGCCTGGCTAAAAGCCTGGGTTGAATGTTCTTGAATTGAGTTTGTACACAGTGTCACACAGAAACTGATGATGATCCTTTTCAGGGAGCGACAGTGCTTCTACTGGTTCTGACGAGCAGGAACACAAACCCGCGGCGGATTCCCGATTGCTTGTGCAAGAGAATCTACGTTTTATTGTTTTTTCGTTGCTCAAATTAGCTTAGATAGAAACCGCTAACGATGCAAAAACAGTTCATTATCAATATGAGTTTAACTTATCATTATTATTGTGTACAGATTCCTTGTATAGTGAACATTGTCAAATAGTTTTTTGGCTCCAGTTTGTTTACTAACTAATAATGATCCTTTTCAGGGAGTGACAGTGCTTCTACTACTTCCGACGAGCAGGAACACAAACCCGCGGCGGATTCCCGATTGCTTGTGCAAGAGAATCTACGTTTTATTGTTTTTTCGTTGCTCAAATTAGCTTAGATAGAAACCGCTAACGATGCAAAAACAGTTCATTATCAATATGAGTTTAACTTATCATTATTATTGTGTACAGATTCCTTGTATAGTGAACATTGTCAAATAGTTTTTTGGCTCCAGTTTGTTTACTAACTAATAATGATCCTTTTCAGGGAGTGACAGTGCTTCTACTACTTCCGACGAGCAGGAACACAAACCCGCGGTGGATTCCCGCGATGCCAACGTCTCCATGGTACGCGGGGACGGCAGCGTGGCAAGCCCTGCAGTGTGGGCAGCTGGGGGCAAAGGTCAAGCCCGGCCGAACCATCTGACGATGGTGAGGGGGGACGGGACGGTCGCAAGTCCCGCCGTTTGGGCAACACCTGGGCCAGGTAGGCACACCTTCACTGGACTTTCACTGTTCAACTGCAGCTTGTCTTCTTAGATGACCTGTACTGTCTCTTCAGTAATGTGCCGTATTGTAGCTCAAAATGTGGCTCTCCTCAAAATGGGACCTTTGGCTTTATGCCCCTTGCGCAAGAGGATTTCCCTAGCTAGATATATATATAGGTCATGACTGTCTCCAGCTCTGAAATTTTTTCGGTCCAACTCATTGTTTGGGAGACCATGTTGTTGATTTTCCTTGTTAAATATGTCATTTCAGTATCATGGAAATAGATTTTGAACAGTTTCATCATAAAGTTGTCAACAAGCAGATTTCAATCCTGGGACGAAGGGACGGGTCCTGGAGACATACTTATTGTCACCAGAGTGGAGTGAGGAGATTGGTGGTAACTGCCTTTCCCATGGGCACAACATTGGGATCTGCTGGGGATTCAAACCTAGGGCCTCTGGATTCTGAGCCAACTACCCTAACAATAAATAAACTACCTATTCAGTCAATTCAGTACTGTCTTTAGTTATGCTGCTCATGCATACAACATCTGCATACTCTACAAGAGACTATACAGTATAAGATATAAGATAATGCTTACACAGTCTTTGGTGGTGGAATTTCTCACACCTTGCCAGTTTCTTATTGTTTCTGCTCTTCTGCTTAAGGAAATGGTAGGATCCCAGAAGACCAGCTGAGACTAAGACGCAGGATGTCTCCCGCCCAGACACCAGGAGACAACCGGTGTTCCTTCATCGTAGAAGACACCTCCATCGCAGGCAAGTCCATCTAGAATTTTGGAGATTTTTTGATGCCACGCATTTTTGCGTCCCCTGGAACAAGCAGTGCATGAAAGTTGTTCCAGGGCTGGAAATTCATTTTTATGATTAGGTGCACTGGTGCACCCAGTCTAAAAATTTGGGTGCACCAAAAAAATTTTGGGTGCACCACATAAATAATGTAGAATATCATAATAAACTAAGTGCAAACTTTGGAGCATTGAAAATATTGATAAACACAAATTCCAATGTCAAATTCTTAAACAAGTACTATGGCAGACATTATTTTTAAAACAAATAGATGTCAAGAATATGGCGTTTATCAGTATACTGACATCTTTACCTACATAAGCCTATGAAAATATCTGGGTGCACCCTGTGCACCCATGGAAAAAAATTAGGAGCTCAGCTCCAATTTTGGGCGCACATGGGTGCACAAAACCCCATTATTTCGAGCCCTGTGTTAACTCACAACCACATGTTGTTCAAGAGACTGTTAAAGGTTTTTGCAGTGCTAAGTGAACTAGTCATTGTTGACCTAAAGAAGATGACAGACGGTCTTCGAAATGTCGTTTCTTGAAAAACGCCTCGTTGTGAATGAAGAGCTTTGTTATACATGGAGTGTTATTTGCCAACCAGATGAAACTATTCACGGATGAAATGTTGGTGTTTTGGTTGTAACTACTTTATTGGCACGTCATGAAACGTGTAACGCTAGTTCACTTTTATTCTTGGGGTAGCCTATATCTGTAGTTTTAAGACAGGGTCTCTATTGATATCAAATTGACAGATGATGGTTTCAAACTGCAATCATATTTTCAATTTCTTTCAATTTTTTCATTTCCTTGCAGGTTTCCTGACGGAGTTGTGGGACCAAAAAGCGCAGGAATACAAAGAGTACGTCATCACCGAGGAAACGGAGCTTCTAGAGCAGAGCCACCTTGCAGGTCAGATTGGAACTGCATTTCAACAAGAATACGTTCAACAGAGCCACCTACCAGGACAGAGTGGTACTGCATTTCAACAGGAGTCCATTCAGCAGGGCCACCTACCAGGACAGAGTGGTACTGCATTTCAACAGGAGTCCATTCAGCAGGGCCACCTACCAGGACAGAGTGGAACTGCATTTCAACAGGAGCCCATTCAGCACGTCAATGGTCAAGGTTACCCCCATGTGAACGCTACTCAAAAACTCGCCAACGGAAAACAAACAGAAACCATGGTCGACCACGACAAAGTCGTCGCCAAGAAAGGTGTCAAATTCGAGAAGAAGCGGCCTGAGATGGGCCGAGCGTTCTACATCCAGGGCACGCGCCCCAAACAGAACGCGGGAAGAACCAGGAAGGACAAGGCGCCTCTCGTGCACAAGGAGTCGTACCAACCTCCTCAGGACAACCAGCAGAGAACGGCTTACAAACATCTCCAGGTAACAAGACATTAAAGATCTCATAATAAAAATTATCTTCATAAAATGTTTAAAGTTTTCATGAATGTCTTAATGCCATAGCCCTAGCCTTCACAGACGCTAGTGATCCTCCCCTTCTTTCCCTAGTCAATCTCAGCTATCCTTTAAATACTATCTTTTAGAAATGAAGGGGATGGAATGACATTCTCAAAATGAGTACCTGACTTCGGGTGGGGAGGTAAAAGGCAGGGGAAGGAGAGGGATGGGCTCAACCTTGTAATACTGTGCCCTAGACACACTGTGGATAACAACCCACTGCCTCTATGGCCTTAAAAAGGCTATGGGACTACCTTGACTTTTTTTACCAATAAAGCTTCATCTTTTTAAGATGCAGGTGTGTTATTTGGAGTTTCTGTCTCCTAGGAAGACTTCCGACTAAGGATGCAAGGGGCTCCTCCTACCCCTGACTCGTGTATAATGCTCGGACATGGCTTTAAAGCAAACAGCAATATTTACAGATGTGAATTTTATACTAAAATTTTCCTCTCCCTCTTTAGGACAGTGGAACCTACATGTACTCACCACCCTACAGGCTGCGCCTCTGTCAAAGGGGGTGGCCTTTTGCATGTCCAGTTTACGAATATCCTCCTTGACGTTGTCTACCCATCTCCTCTTGGGGTGACCAGGTGGGTTCTGGTTGATGAATTTTCATGCTAAAGCTTTATCTCCATTTCCCTCTGCAGGACAGTGGAACCTACATGTACTCCGCCCCCTACAGACTGCGCCAGGCCGGCACCCCGCCCGTATCTCCCGCCAAACGGCCGGACAACGCCCAGCTGTTCCGCCACGCCAGCGCCGACCGCTTACATGACGAGAGAGAGTACACCGGATCGGAGCGGCGGAGAAGGGCGGAGAACGATCAAAGGTCTTTATTTTTTTCCCTTTAGGCCATGTTGATTTGATGATATGGATGATATCCTCTGGGAACCTCTTAACTGATGTGAGCGTGCAAATAAAAGAGAAAGTTTGATAAACTTAAAGTAGATTGATAAAAACTATACTATCATTATTAGTTTTAGTTATAGTGATAGCATAGCTCCAGATGTTTTGTTTATCAGACTGTAATAGTATCTAGCCTTTAGTATTCCATGTAATACTATCGATTCACTGCATTTAGCCCATGTGGGCAAGAACATGCAAATAAAGATCATCATTATTATTATGGTCATTATCATTAGGAGGACAGCGAACGTTGCCGCTGTCCAGGGGTACAGGGAGGTGCCGGTGGATGTTCCTCCAGAGCTGGAAGAGCGGAGTGCGAACCAGAGTCCCCACCGACGGGACTCGCAGTCTTCCATCCTCAACCGAGTGGTCCACGGAGCAGAGGACCTCACAGAGACACGGCAACGCAAGAGGCCTCCTTCAAGAAGCAGGGCAGAGAGAAGGAGCCGCCAAGGTCCTGTTCCTTCAGACATCGTGAGCACAGAGAGCAAGACGTCTTCCGACCAGGATGTTAAGACTCCTTCGCAAGATGGTGCCAAAGATGAGAAACTTCACGATGCAACTGAGGAAAAAGACGAGAGCAATGGAGACTTGAAAAGAAGCGAGACGCCAACAGGGGACAGATCGGCGAGTAGCTCCCCTCCCATCCTGTTCAACAAGGACTCCCCCCCGTTTGTGAATGGACTGCTCAGTGAAGAGGATCTGCAGTACCTGCAGCAGGCACCAGAGGACCTCCAGAGGATCCTGGCCACTGAAGACTTCACCAACAGGTATGTTAAGTATAAACTTTTATGTCATACCTGGGCTGCGATAACGTTCGATACAGGTGTTCCGGACCGGGTGATAACTTTCCGCATCACACAGACTTCTTAGTTGTATCACACAGGCTTCCATCAATTAAGTAGAACACACTCTTTGGCCGCCGTTGCTTTTTATGAAATCATAGGTTCAAGGGAACAGAGTTCTTTTGTTCGAATTTTTATCGAATTGATGTTCTTGTAGAATAAAGTTGTTGGTTTTTATTTCTCCAACAGAACGGATGAGTACAAACTGCTCCTGGAGAGAGCCAAGAAGAGCGTCCGTCTGAAGGAGATACGGAGCAGGCGCGAGTCATACCTGGCTGCCATGGCAACGGAGTACAGCCCGTCCGGTAAGGACGGCAGCAGGCTGGGAGGAAGGTCGCCCAGAGGTCACCGGAAGGGCACGCGCCCGAGGAAAGCTGTCGTCAAACCGCTTCAACACGAGGAAGAAAGTTTGCCCGCCACAGATGTCTCAGAGAGGAACGAGGGATTGAGTGAAGCACAATCAGACGACACGAAGCCTCCTCAGGACAAATCCGAGGAAAAAGACAACGCTCCAAAACAACAGAAGGACAAAGATGAGAACTTTGATGATTTTGTTCCCGTGGCAACTGAAAGTGCAAAGGTCAAAGAGGACAAAAGCACAACCGAAGAAAAAGATAAAAGTAAAGATCTAACAATAGTTTCTAATCTTCATGTTGAAGTTGAGACAAAGGAAACTTCACCAGAAGAAAAGGAGAAGGAAACAAAGAAAGAAAAGACAAAGGAGGAGTCTTCCGACAGCTCGTCAGACAGCCCGTCTTCCCCGGTGAAAACAAACGCGACTTTCGGGGACTCGCTTTGGGACGAAATCAGCGACTTGTCTGAGGTGAGATCTGAGAACATTTATTCTGTAATAGACAATCTTTAACTATCATAAGTGAAGTTTCTATCGTAATGATACACCATTTTGATTGAATCAATCCAGAGTTAGAGAGCCTCTTTCACAGCACTTGTTCCTCCACGGCCCTTCGTAGCACTTAGTATCTTGCATACAAGATTTCGGACTAACAAGCTTTATATCACTACATAGGCACAATGTAAAGTTAGGTTGTCTAATGTTGTCTCCCCGCATACTCTTTTTCCTTTTTCCCATAGATTTTGATATTTTAATTTTATCAACTTGAGGGTCTTTTAGTACAACGTTTGTACTGTAATACGTAATTTATCCTCTGGCTGCCATGTGTCTGCAAATAAATCCATTCGCCGATTTCATTCATTCATTGAATGATTCATTTATTCCTTCCATCAGGTGTCTGAATCTGTCTCGAGCAGCACGTCTTCGCTGGACACAGTCATCGACACAACCAATGACAGCATCGACCAGGAACTGTTGAGCTTGGAGGAGGAGGAGAGAAGGGCTGCTGAGATCCTGGGGGAGGCAAAACTGGAGAAAAGGCCGGATCACGACGCAACGATCCACCAAACACCTTCAGATCTTCCATCGGCAAAGGAATTGCAGCCACCGAAAGACGAGGTTGAGATGAAAAAGTTGAAGGAAAAAATCTCCAAGTCTCCGCCGTGCCCTGCTGCGGATGTGGGGTTGGAAAGTGTGGAAATATCGTCGGACACGTCTTCAGAAACATCTATCGAGTCTCAAAACGAAGTTTCTGTAGTGGAAAGTAAGGAAACTGTACAAGAAGACATTGTCTCGTCTTCGGAACTGTACGAAGCTGCAGCTGAAAATGAACCAGCGACGTCAAGAACTGTAGAAAGTACCTCTGATGAATCTTACGCAGGAGAAAACAAAAAGTCTGTAGCGATGGATGTACATGTTCTAACGGAAACTGTACCAGTCAGCGACGAAACCGCGTGCTTTGACACGAACGGGAAGTCGAAAAGCCTCGGCGACATCACGTCGGAGGATATCCACTGCAACAAGTTCGACAGCAAGTACAAGACCATCAGCAAGAGCTTCATCACCAAGAAGATGCGTGAACAGAAACGGTTCTCTCCCCTCCGAGGGCCTGTCATGCCGAAGAAGCCTTTAGAACAGGAACTCATCAAGCTCACAACATTCACACCCGAGGAACGCGCGCTACCTCAACCCTCCTCAAGACTGGAACCTAAGACGTCCACGCCCAAAAAGCTGACTTTCTCGAGCCGGAGTGAGAGTCGTGTGAAGCACATCGCTAGCAGGAAGCGGACTCAGTCCGAGTCCGCCTCCCTGGATGCGGATACGAGCAGCTTTAGGAGGACAGGCGATGCTGTATTTGTTCTCACAGCAAAGGCAGAGGCTGTACCAAGGAGAAACAGGCCTCCCACTCCCCCTATCTACCAGTACCGGCACAGCACCGGGTCCTATATACCCGGGTACATAGAAAACCCCACACCAAGGCTGGAGGATAGGGGAGTTCCAGAGGGGGCGTGCTCAACACCTGGCACAGCCCCTGACATTGTGCCCATGGCTTCCCCACAGGGGGACAGGGGGAACGGCAAGTTGGAGGAAGAGCCAGAGATATACTTTCTACTCAATGTATAGTTTTGAAAACGTAGTGGTAACAGTGTACAGTATGGATGACTATAATTATAACCATGCACTTTATATATAATACTACTGTTGAACAGTGCTATGTCTTAATTTAACCTCAGCACTGCTTCCTATGCCATAACTGATACAAATTTCGTGCCATAAGGCTACCTCAGCTGTGGAAAGGTTAATACTGAATCAGATGTTCTTCTGTCTTCCTTTACATTTTGTTACATCTCAAAATATTTTGAGTTTCTGTATGACCTGTTTTTCTGAATTTGTCACTGTCCTTTCCTAACATTTATATTTCCTTCCATTGATATTATATATAATAGCAAAATGTGTTCAAATATTGCTTTATTGTAAGAACAAAGTAGATACTACAACAAAACAGATGCTACTATAAATAAACACTGTAGGCAATGTTAACGTCATCCCATAAGGTAGCATTTTTTTCTTGGTCAGTAAATTGCCAACAATTTTGCCATATTAGACTGTAGAAATAATGAAATGTCTTTCAGATGTTTATACAACAAATGATACAGCAACTGTGTAGAGATAGTATTACGGGTAGAACTAGTAGTAGAGATTATCTTTCCAAGGTGTATAAAATGACTGTTAGCTTGTAAGACACTTCTTTTTTATGTGTTTTTATGTACAAAGTTGGTTTGAATGTTTTAGTATATAATAGACATGTACAGTTCATACACAGTTTCATCAAAAGTATGGCCAGTTTTACTCCAAAACTTAGAAAATGTTGTAAGTTGATGTGAATTTTCTTGTTTGCCAAATGTTGCATTTTTGTATGTTTATGTGATGTTTCACTTTTGCTTGAAGTGTGATCTGTTTTTGCCAATCACTGATGACACCAAAAATATCACTTAAGTCTCTACAAGACTTAACGTTACTATGCTGGCTATCATATTAGGAAGAATAATTTGTCAGGGGAGGTTTGCTACCAAAGGAGTTGTTCAGCCGCGCAGACAGAGAGGGAGGGAATGCAAATCATAGCGTGGATTGACTCCTCTGGCCGATTGCCGAATTTTTTTGCCAAATTTTAGATCCCCGTACACCGTAGGAAGGCCTAGAAATATCAGGCTTTCTTGATAGTTTCTATATGATTCTTATTCAGTGAGATCTTCAAATATTAGTACTTTTTAACACATAATTTGTCTTTCTTTCACTGTACTGAATATAGTACTGATAAGTCTATGTGGAAATATAACATAATGTTACAAGTAGACCTGAAGTATGTATTGGCAGCCATGCATTCCAATGTATTGTTCAAGTTTTGTTTTAACACATTTTAAACGCTTAACAGGCAGCTGGTAGTTTTTAACTAATAAAATGTTACTACATTGTTTAAGGCTTATATTAGGTTGGTGATAGCAAATCAAATGATATGCTAACAATCTTCAGATCATGTATGGATAATCTTCACTGCCAAAGTTGTTGTTGTTGTTGTTGTTGTTATATAACATCAACTCCATTATTTATCTGGATGCCATAATACTGCCATGTGAGAAAAAGACATGCATTCAACATGATTTTTAAAGAGATGTACCAATGAAACATCAGTAATCCTGAGGTATATACACTTCAGATATGTACTAGGTGTTCAGGACAATATTGAGAAGGCCTCTGTAACAATGTTTTAATGTGGTGGTATTATGGCACGCAGTGGAATTATCAGAGTTTATGTTAATGATACAATAAAGATAATTTTCAGGGCTTGATACTTAATTAGGTTTTTATCATAACTGAGGAATTCTAACGTGAGGTTTTTTTTGAGATAAGTTGTCAAATGATACAATCATGTGTATTCAAAGCAATTTGACTGTGTATTTTTTTGAAATCATGTGGCCAAACAACAAGTTTTCATGACATTGCAAAATGTGCCATTGTTTAAAAGTAGACATAGTCAAAGTGAAATCATGTATTTTGACAAGGGAGTGTCAAGTTTGATGGTATAGCTAATAATAAGAATCATGTGTACTATCATGGAAAAAGTAAGAACATTGAACTCTAGCCTGGGTACCACCGGAAAGTAGTTTGCTCCAGTGTTAATTACTGTAATTCCTGATTTTTTCAATGTACGGTTCACGGTTTTTACGGTGACGACTGTAACGTGAACTTTTCATTACTGATAACAAATAATTCGTCTTGGTGACGATACCAGATAATTCGTTTACCGTGAACATTTAGTACAAAGTGAATTGCAGTATATGCTATATACAGTAACTTCTCTTGGTAGCAGAAGCTAACATCGGAGCAAACTACTACCGGGATGGTACCCAGGCTAGTGGGACTGTGTACTGTGAAACAGATGTTACATTTTGGTGGTTATTCATGAATAAACTCTTTGTGAGATTGACAGATAACAGAGCAGAGGAGTTAGCCGGCCCAAAACTACAAGTTTACAACAATAGGAACTGGAGTTTTGTGCTGGCTAACTCCTCTTGTGTGTTATCTGTCTTTTTGGTACATTTCAACCAACTTGTATTTCCAGCGACATGTTAAGGTGGGGTCACACGTGCGTATATATTCAAGTCCGTTTGAGGTGCGTATGAAGCTCTTAGTCTCTACCAGGCTCCACAGGTCGCGGGGAAAATAGTACAAATTGGACAAATACAGATACATGTTTGTTTGTTTGTTTAATTGCGATCTCCATTAGTGTACATCATAAAATCATGCCACTACTCTTCCTGCAGTCATAATAATAAGAATAAATGAAATACATGAAATGAAAAAGAAACAACTTAACATCAAAAGCGGATAATTAGCGTAAAATAATAAGCAAAATAATAAGCAGAGGTCAGAGGTCAAAATAAAGAAGTGATCATACATAACGAATAATGAATAGCAGAAGAAATTAACATGCCAGATGAGTTAGCTGATCGAGAAGTATGGTTAGAGACCCAGCTAACTGGTCTGACATGTTACCTGTTTACGTTTGTCCAATTTCTATTATTTTTCCAACGACCCGTGGGGTCTGGTGGAGGTAAATACTCCCATGCGCGCCTCATACGGACTTAAATATATACGCAGGTGTGACCCCACCTTTAGCCTGATAGAGGCTACAGTACATTGCCCGATACCAATGCCTGTTGTACAGTTGTTGTTGTCCTGTTCTGTGTGGTTTTGCCAGGTTTGATTGGCAGCTCTCCTCTGTGCCAAGTGAAGACTCCCACTTCTCATGTTGCAACTCGTGTTGTCTGAATAAAAGACTTCACTGCATAGTAAATGTGTTGTGTTTCTGTATGACTTCTCACCAAGGGAGTGTTGTTTTTGGCTTGTCTGTGTGTGCTTGAGTGTATGGTGTGTGTATGAATGTGTGTGAATGACATTTTCAGTACCAGGGACAGAGGCTTATAGGCTTGATGCTTTATAACGCCGGGACGTGGGGACTCACTGAACAGCTGGCATACAAGATCAACACATGGCACCGGAAACAACTCCGACGTTTCACAGAAAACTTCCACCCCAACCAAATTAGTAACAGTAATCTATACAGCAAGTGCCAAGCATCACCATTACAAAATGCAGTCCACCATCAATGGTTCCTCTTCGGCCACATGCTCCGTATGCCACTGAACTCGCCACCGCAACAAATCCTCAACATTGCGTACAGTAAGAAACTCAAACCAAGGCTAGGAAGGCCATGTGAATGCCTCTCCTCAGTAGTCTGGTAGACGACTGTTAGCTACATCTCAACCAGAACATTAGACTTGAGACTCGTGTTAAGATATCTAAGGAAACAGCAACAAACAGAAGACGATGACAGTGTATTTTTTCCTATCTATAACTAAGAACATCATCATCATCATCATAACAATTATTAATATTAAGGACAGATATTTTTAGTACCAAGGATAGAGGCATTTTCAGTACCAAGGACATTTCAGTACCAAGGATAGAGGCATTTTCAGTACCAAGGATAGAGGCATTTTCAGTACCAAGGATAGAGGCATTTTCAGTACCAAGGACAGGGGCATTTTCAGTACCAAGGACAGACATTTTCAGTACCAAGGACAGGGGCATTTTCAGTACCAAGGACAGGGGCATTTACAGTACCAAGGACAGGGGCATTTTCAGTACCAAGGACAGGGGCATTTTCAGTACCAAGGACAGGGGCATTTTCAGTACCAAGGACAGGGGCATTTTCAGTACCAAGGATAGAGGCATTTTCAGTACCAAGGACAGGGGCATTTTCAGTACCAAGGACAGGGGCATTTTCAGTACCAAGGACAGGGGCATTTTCAGTACCAAGCAGACATTCTCAGTACCAAGGACAGAGCACAACTGCCTCTTCAAGGAAATTCCTTTCTGCAAACAGCCCCACCGGACATTGGTTAGGAAATGTGACCAAAGCATTACTATGATGGCACATGGGCTGGCCATTGGCTAGACATTTACTTATGATTAATTCAATGACTGGCATTGATAAGCCCCAAGCAGACAGTGTTACTGTAAAACCACATCTTTATTGTTTCAAATTTCACTTTTATATTCAGAACTAATAACATTTACATTCGCTATGACATGGTTATTCATGGTTATTCATACGTATTGCACAAGCATCATCCCTAAAGGATACGTTCCAGACAATATGGGAAACAATTCTTAGGTTTTTCATTTTTGTGAGAAAATTTTGATTAGATGTCTTATTCAGATTATGCCAAATATATTACAAAAATGCATAGATCCTGACTATTGTTGACAAATGAAATTCATAAAATGGTACTTGTCTAACCCTTATGAAAATTGACGAATAGAAAAATATCTTTATTTCACTTGTTTTACAGTTGTCCCCAAATACCAGTACTTCCATCTTCTTCAGCATCCAGCTTGAGAGCAAGAAGCCAGTCTGAAATTCCTATGGCAGTTTTGTTACCTACTGTAAAATTATTGCAACTATGTATAAATTTTGGCAGTAATTGTTACATTTTATCTTAAAGTGTGCCCAACTTTTTCATCTTGCCAATTAGAGGTTCGAAGCGTGCAGGTGACAGTAGTCCTTGTCCTTGATTGTTTGTTTGTTTTTATCTAGCCGGTTAGAGGTTCGAAGCGTGCAGGTGACAGTAGTCCCTGTCTGCAGCACACAGGACCTTGCACTGCGCTCCCAGCTTGGTGATCCCCTTGCAGTACTTCCTGGGGGTGCCAGGGGTCCTCCTTTAAAGAAACAAAATAGCATACAAACTTCAGTAACACTGCCTTGGGCTAATGTCACATTTTCATAAAGGGGCCCAGCTGGTCAGTTTTGGAGAACAAAAATTATGATATAGAAGACAACCAAAACGAATGATGTAAATCACCGTATTGTGTGGCTGATACAAGACCTAGGGTGATTTAAAGTAAATCGCCAATTTCAGTCAGAAGGATTTCACCCCATATACTCTTAATAAGTCTTGATATGAAGCTTAAGAAGCCAGCAAACCCCCAAAAAGTTGTGTTTTCCAACCTATGCTAGAAAAACATGTTGACCAATAAATTGGCATAGACTTTTTGGGGGTTGGGTAATGGAGTCATATTATATAGTTTACAAAAGTTTTATTTATATGTAGCTTTCTTCCTATTTAAAAAGGGACTGCTTGTTCTAAACTAATGAAGGATAAATGAATGTTTGACATTGAAAATATATAAGTGACCTCATGCATTTCAGTTTTACTTTCAATTGTTAAACTTGTAACACTAGAGTTTGGGCCAAAGTCTGGAAAAAAAGATACCTGCCGACCCTAATTTTTTCAGAACTGAAACAGGAAACACAACATTGTTTTCCTAGGCCTCAATGCTGTTCCCACCTGTACCCCTTGGAGGTACAGGGGTATGCTCCCAGGGAAAATGTTTGAAATCTAGACCCTCTGAAACGCTATTTCCTTTATTTTGAGGGGCAAATATTGCTGGTAGACTCAGCTTGGTTCAAGGTATATCTTTATATGACAATTTTTGTCCATCACACAGCACGGAACGTGCAAAGTTCCATCAAATGTCGGAAGCACAGACGCTGGCTAGTACCCTAACCCTATTAGGGAATGATTTGACGCTGTTCCCCACCTGTTCCCCTTGGAGGGAGTTCCTGACAGGCTGCTGTTCAGGGCGTGGGTTGGAGTTCTCGGGTGGGAGGGGCTGTTCCTTGGGCTGCGTCTTGGAGACATGGAGACATCTTCCATCACAGACCCAAGGTGTCTCTTCACAAGCTCCTACAAGGTAGGAAATTCAGAATTGGATTAACTACTGTAACAGTTAACCCTTAAACTGCAGGAGTTTAAAGTTAAAAGTTAAAGTTTGCCCATGCATCTACATTTGTACAGACGCGTAGGGTGGCGCCCATCCCAACTTCGAAGCCCTTGGGCCACACATGTGCAAGCCACTACAGCAGGGGGCTGGTCCGCTGGTAGTGATGTGTGTTTAACTTCCATACTCTTCCTCATTAGTGCTGAGTGCTAAGCAGAGAAAGCAGCATGTACCATTTTTAGAGTCTTTGGTATGACTCGGCCGGGGATCGAACTCACGACCTACCGAATGCAAGGCGAACACTCTACCCACTAGGCCATTGCACCGGTTTTCAGGAGTTTCAGGAGTTTCAGACCTATAAAATGGTATTAATTCCAGGGTTGGCCACTGACCTCTAAAAAGAACCCCTCGAACAAGGCCAAAGTCCCTAGCTTTGGGGTTCATGCGCTACACACATGCAAAGCTGATACTTCGGGGGAATACGCTAGCCCGAATCTATCAGGGCGCGGCACACGGCATGTATATGTGTCCTGGATATATCCGGGCTTGGTAGTTTAAGGGTTAAGTGGGATTCCATGGTGCAGCTGCAGAGTGCTTTATTCAGGACTAACAGGTCCAAGGTTCAATTCCTGCCGTTGCATTAATCTTATGCCGGGGAAAGGCACTTCACACAACTTTCCCCACTTCAGTCGGGTGAAAGTGACCTAGCTTCGGTAAGAGAGGTCCCACGGATAGGACGTTAAATTGAAGTCTCGTCTTTGGGGAGAGCCACACCTCGAGCACGTTAAAGATCCCACTACACTTTTCAAAAAAGAGTTCCAGTGTCCCAGGACAGGGTATGTTGGTAGTAAGATCCGCCCGTACTTGTGACGTGCTAACCCTCATGTCCACAAACAAACAAACAAACAAACAAACAAACAAACCTTCCTGGCCGACTGTGGTGTCCCAGGACAGGGTATGTTGGTAGTAAGACCGTCCCGTAACTGTGGTGTGCTGACTCTCACGTCCACAAACAAACAAACAAACAAACAAACCTTCCTAGCGGACTGCGGTGTGCCAGCACAGGGTATGTTGGTGGTGAGACCTTCACGCCCACAAACAAACAAACAAACAAACAAACAAACAAACAAACCTTCCTGGCTGACTGAGGTGTGCCAGGACAGGGTATGTTGGTAATGAGACCAGCCCGTGGCTGCGGCGTGCTGACCCTAACATCCACAAACAAACAAACAAGCAAACAAACAAACAAACAAACCTTCCTGGCAGACTGCGGTGTGCCAGGACAGGGGATGTTGGTGGTGAGACCCGTCCGTAACTGTGGCGTGCTAACCCGCACATCTACCGACATCTGCCGCCCGGCCCCAAAACTCAGGTTGTTCGCCATTGGAGTGGAGGCCAGGCCTCTTGGTGTGTTCGGCTGCAAGAAAATATTTTTCTGTAGTACATACTCACTTCCTATACATTACACAAAGACAAGAAGGGGTGACATGGTCAATGACAAGGCTACATTGTACTCATCAACATCATTCACTGTAGCCTGGGTACCATACGGATAGTAGTTCGCTCCTATGTTTTTTTTAAAAACATTTTAAAGAGATTTGTTAAGGTTCGAGTTCTTAAGAACTGTTGAAAGTTCCTTATAGGTTTGACAAGAATCCTTTAAGGTGTTGAAAGTTCCTTACAGGTTTGACAGGAGTTCCCCCCACACTGATGATACTCTCCTCCAGCTGCAGGCAGCCGTCCTGCATCTCTTCAAACGACTTGTTCAACAGCACCGAGGTGTTGTGTACTTGCAACACTGAATAAACAAGGAAATAAAAAATTCAACAGTTCTTGGTGGGAGACCAATGTGCAGATGTTGGCACATTGGCGCACCAAATCTGTAGTGTGTTGTTGGCACACAGACAGATTAGCGAAGAGGCTCGGCGGGCGTCACTCCACCGTCAGGGAAAGTCGTGTAAAGTGCCTTTCCCAAGGGCCATGGTGGATATCGAACTTGAGACGTTTCGATTTCAAGCCAAATGCTTTACCATTTACGCCACACTAATTAGATTATAACTCCAAGTAACCACCACCAATAAACAAGGAAGGGGAAACAAACTCAGCAGGCGTATGTATCCATGTTTACAAATATTGAATTATAGATGCATCAACGTACTCAAATCTGTACCTTGCTTTGAATTTAGAAAAAAAATCCATCTTCTTGTAAAAATCCATGTGACTGTTGACAAAATGATTTAAGTTTCAATTTCTTTACTGTCAACGGGGAGGGAATGGATGACATTTTCATGTGTCACTAACAGCAAATCCTCATCCAGAAAAGATGGAGAGAGCTATCGTAGTGTTTTCCTTCATAAAACATTTGCAGTGTGTCAACATACCAGTATTCCTTTTTTTATTCTCTAAGACTTATTCATTGGTTTGGTTGTTCGGCACACACAGCCAGGGCTGCACAACTAGCCTGTGGCTATTACAATACAAGGGATAGCCAAGCTGACAGAGACAAGGACAATACAAATGGAATTTAAATGGGACAGCATGATAAAACAAGAAAGATATTCGTCCACCCACATGTGCGGTCAGCCATCTCCAGAGTCTTGATGCTGTCCTGGATGATCTGCTGCATGTCAGACTCCAGTTTAACTGGGCTGGTTTCATCCTCCGAGAACATCGGCTGGGACTCCCTGTAGAAGTCATGAAAACTTTCTTAAACTTGGAGTTGCGCGAGCAGTCGTGATGTTTACACGCACCTAGCCTGCCCTAAGTGCCAGTGTACTGAGGGTCTGTGGATTTCTGTCCAATGTATTCAATTTGATAGCAATAAACTGCGAACTAGTTTCTTCGCAGTTATTCACTTGATCAATCATAAGTTACTAAAATCTATTTTTCCAGCAGAGCGGTGCAAATCATATCTTGAATCTAATTTTTGATTGTTCCTGAGTTAGCACTCCAGGCTATTTTGAGCTATGTGTATTTGGGCAGGTAATGTTATAAAAAAAAACAGCATTTAGAGGGTTGTAATGTTTTAAATGCTAAATACAGGTGAGACTTGTTTGGATTTCTGAGGAAATATGTGAGGTGATAATGTCTACTTTATTTGATGATTATTTCATACCTGAGCTGTGACATGATTGATAAAGGTCTTCTAGAACAGGTGATAACTTGGGTTATCATAGAGGCTTTTCCTGATAATTATCATCTCCTATTCTAAAATTAACATAGTTCCTAAACAGCCACCAATTCCAACCACAGTTTCCAAAAAACTTTTTGACATAAGTCATGCAGAAAAAAATTATCTTAAGTTTCAAATGCTAAGAGCTGGAGAGACCTCTTAGGCTTTCTGCAGGGGCTGGGTGTGCTGACAATGTCTTTTTGTTTGTTTGTTTGATTGATGATTATTTCATTATAAGACCTGTTAGGCTTCCTGCAGGGACTGGGTGAGGTGACGATGGTTGGCGGAGGCAGCGAGCCGGTGTGCGGACAGGAGCAGAGGGTCCGGATGGGGGACGGCATGTCCCGACACCGGGGCCACAGGTACTGCGCCAGCCAGATCAACAACCAGTTCCCTACAACACAACAGGAAACTGACTCAGGAATATGGTTACAACATAACATTAGACTCTGATCGGATGAGGCATTCTTCATCACAGAAAGATGACACAACATGACACGCAGACTTTCTTCATCATGTATCAAGGCAACACTATTTCTGTGCCAGGCAAATTAGTAACCAGTTACCTGATACACAACAGAATGTTGATGCAATCAGTAACCCTACAAGTGGTCAATTGGGTACAGTGTTTGCCTTAATTGTAGTCTGTAGGTTGCGAGTTTGATCCCCAGCTGAGTTAACTCTTAGATATAAAGTCCATAGCAAAAGTAACACAGATCTACAACAGCCACAGTGAGAAGGACAGTACTCACGACAGGTAATATTGATTAGTTGTGTAAAAGAAAACTCTACCATCCTTGTCTACCTTTTGCTGGGGACTTTGTATCTTAGAGTTAAAGTCCTTTCTTTCTGCATCAAATAGTGCATTGGGCAATGCCCATCTCCGTTTTTTGTATCCCTGGGCCACGCAGCTTTCTGCAAACCACAGGGGAGTAGTCCACTGGTAGCAGTGTGGGTTCCAACTTCCATGCTCTTTCCCGAATGCTGAGAGAAAAGAAAACTCTACTATTCGATGACCCACCAACCTTAGAATATTCAAGTCATACCGACCTACAACAGCGACAGTGAGAAGCATGGTCAGGCTCTGGAAGTCGAGGCTGCGCCGGTAACGGACTTCCGACACCGCGTTGGTCGGCACGAGCACCAGCATCACGGCGCGGGAAAGGGCGGGGCTCTGCAGGAACGTCATGGTCACCATGGCAACCAGGAAGTACGCAACGTGGAGCACGCAGGAGGCCAGAATGGCAAGATGGTCTCCTGATGGAGAATGGATGAACATTAATGATCATTCACTTTGTTGTCTCAAAATCTTCGGTTTAATTTGAAGACACAAGGATGGAAAGATGAGAAAAAAAATAAATGAGGAAGCAAACTGGTCATCCATCACAATATTGTATAATTACACATCTAGGAGTACCTTTGCCGATTCACGTGACAACCCATTGCATCTACGGCCTCAAAACGGCTGAGGGACAACCTACCCCATGAGCCTCAGGTGTATGTCACCTGCATGTTAAAGAATCCAACACATTATCATTAAGAGTAGTTTGCCAAATGTCTTCATTCTCGTCATCTGATGAAAAAGACCACTCACCGGCGCCCCCTAGCGAGACAGCGAGGAAGTCCATCCTCTGGTCCAGCCCGGTCTTCATGCTGTCCATCAGGTGCAGGAGGTAGTTCACGGTGGCGTTCATCTGCCGCAGGTTGGCGAGAGTCACGTGGAACTGCCCGGACGTCTCCTGGTGGAAGGTGGCCATCTCCTGGCTGTTGTGGTCTGTGGGAGGAAGAGGAAATACTGTAAATGCATTTAAGTTCGCGCGGATTTAATTTCGCGGTAGCGGGAAAAGGGACTTTCACGGTAACACCGTAGACAACAGTCTAATACCATAATAGAAAAATGTTCGCGGTGGATTTAAGTTCGCGGTGAAGTGGTCAACGCGAAAACCACGAACATTAATCCACCGTGAACATTTCTGCATTTACAGTAGCCTTTTTAGAGGGTCTAGATTTTTTTAAAATTCCAGGAGAGCATGCCCCCAGCCCCACCTTGGATCGTCGTGCCTTCGACAGGATTTCCATTCAAAATCCATGCAGGGGACGGAAAAAAAATTCAGGCTGGCTAGACCACTGTCTTAGAGATACACAGATACGTTACCAATCTTATCTGAGAAAAAGGAGAGTACTGTAAATGCAGAAATGTTTGTGTTGGTTTCTGATGTTTGCAGTTTTTGCAGTGGCTGCTTCACCATGTACTCAAAACCACAGCAAACAGTGTTTGTTGGCGCTAACGCGAACTCAACACTATCGCAATTTCCTCCTTCCAATACCGTGCCTTTGTCATAGTTGATAATAACTCATTGTTCCTATGGCCTTAAAAAGGCCTTGAGACTACCTTTCTTCTTTCCTCTTTCCTCTTTGGTCGGGTGTTAATAATTAAAAGTTTTCCAGTAAATAAGGAAGGACCTGTGAGACCAGTGTTTTTTTCAATCACTGTCATTGAGGTGGTGTGAGGTTTCTCAACTCTAGGTTTTCCCTTAGGTGACCAATGAATCATTTCCTCAATCACATGTCCTGCCAGGGAGAGCCAAAGTCGTCTGACTACCTTTACTTTAAGTTTACCTCTCCCCCCTTATCTTAGATACACAGATACGAACCAATCTTGTCCCAGAGTTCCTGAGCCTTGTTCCGCACAGTCATTTGGTCACCTCCCAAAACTACTAGACATCTCATTGCTGCTTACGGTGAAGAGGCAATGCGATTGGTTGGAAAATTCCTTTCAACAACAGGAGGGGGAGCATGTGATTGGCTACGTTACCGATCTTGTCCCAGAGTTCCTGAGCCTTCTCCCGCACAGTCATCAGATCACCTCCACAAACTACTAGACATTTCATCAGCCAATCACGTTGCTGCTTACGGTGAAGAGGCAACGTGATTGGTTGTGAAATTCCTTTCAACAACAGGAGGGGGAGCATGTGATTGGCTACGTTACCGATCTTGTCCCAGAGTTCCTGAGCCTTCTCCCGCACAGTCATCAGATCACCTCCACAAACTACTAGACATTTCATCAGCCAATCACGTTGCTGCTTACGGTGAAGAGGCAACGTGATTGGTTGTGAAATTCCTTTCAACAACAGGAGGGGGAGCGTGTGATTGGCTACGTTACCGATCTTGTCCCAGAGTTCCTGAGCCTTCTCCCGCACAGTCATTTGGTCACCTCCCAAACTACTACATAGACATGTCACCAGCCAATCACGTTGCTGCTTACGGTGAAGAGGCAATGCGATTGGTTAGAAAATTCCCTTCAACAACAGGAGGGGAAGCGTGTGATTGGCTACATTACCAATCTTGTCCCAGAGTTCCTGAGCCTAAGTCTGCCATACCATCATCAGATCACCTCCCAAACTACTACATATTAGACATTTCACCAGCCAATCACGTTGCTGCTTACGGTGAAGAGGCAATGCGATTGGTTGTAAAATTCCCTTCAACAACAGGAGGGGGATCATGTGATTGGCTACGTGTAGCAATTGTGGCATCGTGTGATGCAATCGGTAAGGTGTTAGACTTAGACCCTAGAGGTAATGGGTTCAAAACCGCTGATGTGTCACCGATTTTGTGCCTTGGGAAAGGCACTTTACACGACTTGGGACAATCAGTCGTATTGAGGTCACCTGACTTGCGCTGAATGGCAGCTCGCTCCAGACCCTTGCAATTTAGCCCCGCCTATTGTAAGCTCTTTGGGATTCAGCTCTTGGCTGTGAAGAGGCAGTAGTCGACCCACCCAATAACCAATAACCAATACGTTACCGATCTTGTCCCAGAGTTCCTGAGCCTTTTCCCGCACAGTCATCAGGTCCCTCAGCAGTTCCTCGTGACTCATCTTCCGGTCCTTCTCATGGAGCAGCAACTCGGTTGTAGCAGACTCTGTCAGTCAAACACAGAAGTTGACAAACTTTACTAACCAACACTGCAAATAGATTGCATCCTCCTACGCAGGAACATCCAACAGCGAAACCGCATGTCTGGATGTACCCTGCTTTCTCAACCGTCACTCTTAGTTCCTGTGGACGTCCCCCCAAACCAGCTGTCAGCCAATCAGAGAATAGGACTTTCGGTTTTCAAAAGGGATCTCGCATATATAAGGGTAAGCTTATCAATATTTATAAGCAGGGCGGTCAGGAACTAAGGGTGACGGTTGGGAAAGCAGGGTACATCCAGACAGGCGGTTTTGCCGTTGAATGTCCCTGCATACTTAGGAGGAGGATAGATTGAGACTTGCCCAAAATTTTCAGCCGACTCTGTCAGCCTTGTTCACGGAATGGACCTGTCTGCTGCAGCTTCCGGAAAGTGACGCTGGAGACACGTAACTGCAGCAGAGGGCCGTCCCTCGGATAGGACGTAAAATGGAGGTCCCAGGGGAGTCTGGGGAGAGCCATACCCCAGGCACGTTAAAGAACCCACCACACGTGCGATGGTGCGGTGTGAGATTTTCCAACTAGAGTTCTCCTTATTAATTCTCACTGCCATATGTAGCCAATGTAGGTGGCGAGAAAAAAATCCCAAACGTGGCTGAGCTTGTATTGTCTCAGACATCGAAACGTAAGCAAAGTAAGTGTACACATAATGTTGAATTCTCCTATATTCTATGAACTAACCTGATGAAATAATTTTTGGACAGAAGCTGACAAATTAATTCTCTGTCCTGAGCCGAACTCACTGCCAATAATGCCACACGATACGCTCATTGTTCTACTGTGCAGTGACACCTACTTGACATCTTGGGAAAGGCACTTTACACTAACTTTCCCCACTTTACTCCCTGACAGGTGAAAATGAGTATCTAGCTTTGGTTAGGGCTGTCCCTTATTGGACAGGACGTTCAATGGAGGTCCCGTGTATGGGGAGAGCCACACCCCACGCACTTTTAAGAACCCGCCACACTGTTCAAAAAACAGTAGGGGCATGCCCTGGTGTGCGATGGTGCAAATAATTCTGTTGGGAGTTGGTGATTCACTTCAAATCATCCGGACGGAAACCTAGCGTACATCCATACCAAATCAGCCACACGGTGATTTACATCATTCACCCAGACAGGAGACCTGGCGCATCCCCGTCTTGTATTCAGCTAGAAGAAAAGGTGTGCCACCCTGTAACTAACTAAGGGCCGGTGCTGTTACAATAATACACTATATGGCTCTACTAACAAACACTATGCTTCTCTATAGATCATGGCCTAGCCTGGCTATATCAGGCTTATAGCGGCCCTTCCGCTGGCCATGGTCAGGCCCTTGTTGGTAATTTTCTTTTCTTTTTTAAAAAAGTCTTCTGGCTTAAACTAGGTCAGAGGTAAATGTTCACAAACTCTGGCGGCAAGGCCTCCGCAGATCAAAGGAGAAGTGCACATGAGAGTTGTTGTCAAAGTGACAGGGTAATTATCACGGCACATTTTTGTGCCGTTAACTCTGTCAAAGAGGATTATGCTGCCTTTAAACCAACAGCTTCGAATGCTGTACAACCTGTTGATTTCACACTGACTAATTTTGGAATAATCCAACTTCAGTGTAGGGGGTAACAGATTCAGACAGTTTGCTGTATACTAGGAGAATGTACTACTTTAGACTTCATCCAGTTGTTTAAACTTATTTTCTCTAGAGTTACAGAATAATTTACATTTCTCTTTGCGAGCACCTTTCTTGGAAGTTGCCCAGGAAAGGCAGAAAAAAATGCCTACCACAGTTCATTCAGTTGGCCTCAGCTTTTAGTCCAGTCCAAAGCAGACTAAGCTTAACACTTTATAGGTGGGGCTGCCACATCAGCAGAAAAAAATCATGGCGTCGGCACCGTCAAGTCTGCGGACACAACTCATGGAAGAACTGACCTGCAGCATCTGCTTGGAGCTGTTCACCAGGCCCAAGGAGCTGCCGTGTGGGCACACCTTCTGTCAGGACTGTCTCCAGGATCTTGCAGAGGTTCAAGTCCCTTTACAGTGCCCCTGCTGTCGTCGGCAGGTCAGGC
>NC_049992.1:367822-373056 GCF_000003815.2 Branchiostoma floridae | reverse complement strand
CACAGCAGACTTCACTGTCAGGGGAAACAAGGAAACAGCCCCAGTCTGGAAACAGGTGCAGCTCTCACCCCTCTGAGGAGTTCAAAGTGTATTGCAAACAATGTAGGATTCCAGTTTGTGATCAGTGTTTAGAGGAGGCTCACGATGATCATCGCACAACAACCATCAAGAAAGCCGCACAGGAAAGGAGTTTGACGGTCCAGGCCTTGATCAATGAGGGAAGGAGCATTCTAGAAAGCTATTTAAGCTTCCTTAGAAGTCTGAGGGAAGAAGAGAAAATGCTGAATGAAAAGAAACAGCAGACAGACAAGAACATCATTCAGGCATACAACCAAATGGTGAAGAAACTCACAGAGAAAAAAGACCACCTCTTGTCCAAAGTGGTAGAAAACCAAAGAGAAAATTTGGACAGAATACAGAATGAAAGGGACAGAGTGTTGGCAGATCTCAATGAACTGTCCGCTGCCTGTGATCGAGCAGAGCAAAACCTTAAGCAGGGATGGGTCGAGTTTCTCAGTCAGCAGACAGCTTTGACAGAGGTGGTACGAAAGTACAGAGGAAAAGCAGCACCAACTCCTGTACAAACCCAGCCTGCTGTCTTCCAGCCCACAGACACCCCAGTGCCAGTCTTGGGACAAGTGACGGTCCAGTCTCTCCCATCTGCACCAATCCCAGCAGCACCTGCCACTAGTAATGTTGCAGGAAGGGTCACAGGTCATCACCATGGCAACAAAAGGCAAGGGGAGCGTCAGCCTCAGAATTCAAAGTTGACAATTGGCGGGCCTGGATCAGGAACTGGGCAGTTTGATTATCCGCTCGGCGTTGCAGTGTCAGATGAAGGGGAGATCTATGTAGCAGACAGGGGGAACCAGAGGATCCAGGTCTTCACCCTGCAGGGAACATTTGTGAGACAGTTACGAACAGCCTTGCCGTGCGGACAGAAGATGAGCCCACAAGAGGTAGCTCTGGACGGGGAGAGAAAGCTGTGGGTGGTGGGGGGAACGCCCTCTGCTGAGTTTGCTGTGCAGTACAACAAGCAAGGCAAGGTGCTGAGGACGTTTGACCTACAGAAGACAGGGTGGGACAGAGGAGTTGCCGTGGACACCAGGAGGAACCTCATCCTCATCACACAAACCACAGGATCCTTGGGTCAAACGCATGGCGAAGTTTTGGTGTTCAGGCCACGCGGAACGCCTGTGTTCAAGCAAGCAAAAAATCCTGTGAAAACTGTGCGCCTGCAGCAGGGCATGAAGCTGCCAAGAAACATCGCTGTCGATAAAGGGGGGAACATGATCGTGACAGACTGGGACAACCACTGTGTCTACGTGTACAACGAGGACGGACAGTTCCTGTTCAAGTTTGGAGGTGAGGGAAGGGGTGAAGGTCAGCTGCAGTGGCCCTGTGGCATCTGTACTGACAGGGCGGAAAACATCATGGTGGCAGACAGCGGAAACAAGCGTGTGGAGATGTTTGACAAGACAGGCAGATTCCTCAAGCACGTCACCACGGAGACTGACATAGGACAGCCACAGGGCGTAGCCATGGCAACACAGGGACAGCTGGTGGTAACTGATTATGAAAACAACAGCGTCAGAGTATTCCAGAACTTCTGAATCTGCCCGAGGTGATCATCATACACTTTGTACTTTAAATCAATCAGTAGAGTAACTGTTATGAATACAGTCCTCAGAGCACTGTTGTTATATGGTCAGGGGAAACCGCACCAAAAAACAAAAGAATTCAGCTCAGAATGGATTTACCAAAGTTTACAGCCTAGATGCCAAAGAGAAAGATGTCACAATACAATGTGTGTAAATAGTGTTGCCTACTATCATAATATAGTAAATATGATTTAAATAAGGTATTTGCCTATAGTGAATATGATTTGAATAAGGTTGCCTATAGTAAATATGATTTGAAGAAGGTTGCCTATAGTAAATATGATTTGAAGAAGGTTGCCTATAGTAAATATGATTTGAATAAGGTTGCCTATAGTAAATATGATTTGAATAAGGTTGCCTATAGTAAATATGATTAGAAGAAGTTTTCATGGTGGCCAGGAGGAATATCACTAAAAAAAAGAAAAAAAATCATAAATTATTGAGAGTTGAACTTTCAGCAAGTCTTGGAACTTTGAAGATTCAGCCGTCTCTTATCCATCTATATCTAAACACACTGTATCATCAGTAACCTGCATCTGTTTTATTGACTTATTTTGTCATAAAAGCCCCACAGCAATACCAGGTCTGCAGGCATATGGCAGTAGTGGCTGTTAGCTGACAATATCAGAAAGCTTGCTACATGAAATATCAGGCATAAGACTTTTGTAAGCAACATAAAAGCAAGTCATAGAAATGACTACAGAAGCACAAAAAACCATGAGATGAAAGATCTTGTGAAATATTTGTAGTTTCTTGTGTCTTGTTTAATTGTAGTTCATTAATCGAATATGCAAATAAAGTTCTGGTTAACATTGTTACATGTGTGCATTGGTTATTTCCATATGGAAAATGTAACTGAAAAAAACATGCAGACCAAAAACAACATCTCCCCGAGAACATTGTTGGCCTCTTCCATTGTAATAACTGACTAGTTCTGTCACTTCTAAACTACACTTTCTGACCCCACAAATCTTACCTTTGCATTGACCATCTTCCCACTCAGTTCCTGACACTCACATAAACACAACTAACGCTAGTTCACCTTTATCCGAGGGGTAGTCTATATGCATTGTTAGTAGAAACAGATCTATTTAGAGATATACAGTTGAGGGACGGTAATGGTAGTTTCTTGAATATGTTAGAATTTTCATATCAGTACATTGTAGTTTGAAACTACTGTAAGGTAGTAATTGTTCTGCCCTGTCCCTCACCCCAAGGTTACTCGGAAGAAAGGAAGGAGTCTCAGACAAAGACTGCTCTGAAGTGTAACTGAATTCTTGGAAACACGTCCAGAACTGATCTGGAACCGTGACCTCCGGTAGTATCTTGAATATGTTAGAATTTTCAACATATGGCAGTTTGAAACTACCGCCCGTGGACTTGATATAAATACCTTGTTTTTCTAACAATGGTTACCCCACGGATAAAGGTGAACTACCGTTACACACAACCACAAACATTTTAAAAAAACACTGAAATCAGTAACTGCTAGTGAAGACATTGTAACTGCCAAATTTGAACAACGCCCTTTCAAAGACAACTTTACAATGAAAAAAAAATGATATCCTATATCTCGTATCAAGCTGGAGTGTTACGCCGAATGACGGTTATACCGGCTATATAATTACAGATACAGAAGCTGGTGTGTTACGCCGAAGGGCGGTTATACCGGCTATATAGATACAGATACAGATCTAATGACTGACAGAAGAGGAGAGTGCAAACCTAGTTTTTGCTTCATCTTGTCGGTCATGTCGGCCATCATTCCCGCCAGTTCTCTCTGTCCTGAGGCAATCAGAGCCTTCTCTCGGGCCAGGTCCTTCAGGTTTCCTGGTAAAAATCAAACAATTTGACGTTCATTTGTCATTACAACAACACAGTAAGCACATTACATTTATTTATCTATCTGGCGTGTTTGCCGTTAAGTTCTTTTGCGTAGTTTGTCATAGTCTGGAAAAAGACTGACTGACAGAGAGAGAGAGAGAGTGTGTTTGTAGCCAGTGCCATAGGCATGTACCCAAAGTCAGTAATGAGGCTGTTCAACATGGTTGAGGCGCCTCCTCGAGCACGGGACCCCTATTTTACGTCCCTCCCGGAAGACGATTTCGTGAAATGACTATGCTTGGTCCGGTTACAGCAATCCGGTGGTCCTTGGTTGGTCGCCCATCCAGGAACTGACCTGACCTTCGTATTGCTTAACTTCTGAGATCGAGGGATCGGGTGTATCCAACACGCCACGCGGCCGTAGCACACTAACAGACAAACTGATTATTTGTTGAATGATCTGTTTCTCTCCATACAGAGGGGGTTGGACTTGCTAGCACTTATTACTTTGGGCACATCAATGTACGAAAATGTGCTTCAATTGATGTCCACTCTTAATGCATTAAAAAGAAAATTGTATTGCTGACATTGTGGCTCCTGTTGTGGCCAATCAAGGGATGTCTGTTTCATTTTTCTTTGTCAAAAAATTAAGGCCATGATTTCAAGAAGCTAGGAATTATCAATAATATGAAATTTGATCTGTGGTTAGGTCTTGTTCATTTCCTTGTTATGTATCATTATGAAATTTGATGTTTGATCAGGTCTTGAGCGTTATTTTGTCTGCCTGCTCCAATAATTTTTCTGCAAAAAGCTTCAAACCAAGACAATAAAATGGCTTGACCTTCATCTCACCTTGAATGTGAGAAGCGATGGAGACCTGGGAATGTTCCAGCTGCTGCTGCCTTCCCATGAGCCTCTCCTGCCCCTGCGCTACCGTCTGGATGGTGTCGGCAGCCATGGTCTGGATCTCCACCTGGCCGGTCTGAAAAGTAGAAAAAAATCTTCAATAAAGATACTGTAAATGCAGAAATGTTTGCGGTGGTTTTATGTAATTTCATTCTCTTCGCCAAGAAGAGTATGAGATTGCTGACTTGGGTCTGTATGTAGGTCAACAGCATATAACTCGAGAAATTGTGGATGGAACTTTGTGATTTTTGGTAGGTGTGTAGCGGTTGTCGAAAGGAATGCCAAGTTTAAAATGGTTTACCTGGCGTTTTCCTACGGTACTGCAGCGAGCTTGGTATGTTTTTTGCGGTTTGTTTTGGGCAGCATAAGTCAAAATCTAGCTGGGCGATTTTCACGAAACTTGGTAGGTGTGTAGCGGTTTTGGAGAGGAAGGTCAAGTGCGAAAATGGTTTACCTGGCTCTTACCTACGGTGCTGTAGCGGGATTTGTATGTAAGTGCGTTTGTCTGTATGCAAGATAACTCGAGAACCCTTGAATGGATCCTGATTATATTTGTGAGGTGGATGGGGGTTAGGAAAACGAAGGTCAAGTTCGATAATGGGCACCCTAGTGGCTGCCTAAGGTACTGCAGCAAAACTTTTAATTTTGACACTTCGTGTTCTGGACATGCTGTGGTCATGATTTTTGAGTGGTAGATAGCCCTTGGAACAGAGAGTAACTGCTGTGAGTTTGGACCCCCTTTTGGGGCTTGAGGCGGCTTTTGGGGAACTGCAGACACCGATTTCCGTTCAAACTTTGGACGAGGATAACACGAGAACGTGTAAACGGATCATCAGGATTTCA
>NC_049992.1:365023-366966 GCF_000003815.2 Branchiostoma floridae | reverse complement strand
AATGGGTAAGTTTTACGAAAATTCGCCACCATTTATATACCTTTTGGCAACCATTTAAGCTAAACGGGGGAAGTCTCCCCTAGTTCGCTTAAACTGCGCGAATTCAAAGATTAAAACATGTAGTATGTTCAACAGAAATTCGCAACATTTCATATACGTTTTGGCAACATATAAGCTAAATGGGGGAGGTCTCCCCTAGTTCGCTTAAACTGCGCGGATTCAAAGATTAAACTTGTTGTATGGTTTACAGAAATACGCAACATTTCATATACGTCTTGACAACATATAAGCTAAACGGGGGAGGTCTCCTCAAGTTCGCTTAAACTGCGCGGATTAGATAAGTATGTTTTACAGAAATACGCAACATTTCATATACGTTTTGGCAGCATATAAGCTAAACGGGGGAGGTCTCCCCTAGTTCGCTTAAACTGCGCGGATTCAAAGATTAAACATGTCGTATGTTCAAAAGAAATAAGCAACATTTCATATACGTTTTGGCAACATATAAGCTAAATGGGGGAGGTCTCCCCTAGTTCGCTTAAACTGCGTGGATTCAAAGATTAAACTTGTTGTATGTTTTACAGAAATACGCAACATCTCATATACGTCTTGGCAACATATAAGCTAAACGGGGGAGGTCTCCCCTAGTTCGCTTAAACTGCGCGGATTCAAAGATTAAACATGTCGTATGTTCAAAAGAAATACGCAACATTTCATATACGTTTTGGCAACATATAAGCTAAATGGGGGAGGTCTCCCCTAGTTCGCTTAAACTGCGCGGATTCAAAGATTAAACATGTCGTATGTTCAACAGAAATACGCAACATTTCATATACGTTTTGGCAGCATATAAGCTAAACGGGGGAGGTCTCCCCTAGTTCGCTTAAACTGCGCGGATTCAAAGATTAAACATGTCGTATGTTCAACAGAAATACGCAACATTTCATATACGTTTTGGCAGCATAAAAGCTAAACGGGGGAGGTCTCCCCTAGTTCGCTTAAACTGCGCGGATTCAAAGATTAAACTTGTTGTATGTTTTACAGAAATACGCAACATTTCATATACGTTTTGACAACATATAAGCTAAACGGGGGAGGTCTCCCCTAGTTCGCTTAAACTGCGCGGATTCAAAGATTAAACATGTCGTATGTTCAACAGAAATACGCAACATTTCATATACGTTTTGGCAGCATATAAGCTAAACGGGGGAGGTCTCCCCTAGTTCGCTTTAACTGTGCGGATTCAAAGATTAAACATGTCGTATGTTCAAAAGAAATACGCAACATTTCATATACGTTTTGGCAACATATAAGCTAAACGGGGGAGGTCTCCCCTAGTTCGCTTAAACTGCGCGGATTCAAAGATTAAACATGTCGTATGTTCAAAAGAAATACGCAACATTTCATATACGTCTTGGCAAATATATTAACGGGGGAGGTCTTCCCTTCTTTGCGTAAATGACGGTTCGAAATAAATTATATATATGGCATCCTTCGGTCAATATTGACCATGGTATACGCAACATTTCATAAAACGTAAAAGAGCGGATATAAGCTAACCGTGAGAGGTTCTCCCCTGTTCGAATTAAACCTTGCGCACAGAAAGTTTGAATACGTCAAATGCTTTCGGAATAGCTAAAAAAACACAGAAGATTATTGTATTTGACTTTGTATTGTATTGTATTTGTATTTGCTGAGGTATAAACATAACATTTTGTACCAGAAAGCGCAATAATTTTCAGTTTTGACTAAATCTTGCCACTGGTATAAAACAGATGACGCAATGTTTTATCTAACACCAGACAAAGCTTTATTACATTTGACTTAGCCGGTTAACATGTATTTTGTAACAGATCTAGAGAAACGGTATTTGTCCGTTTTGACAGAAAACATTTTCGAGACGGATTAAGTGTCTTTTCGGCATACTAAAATACATGTAAAAT
>NC_049992.1:363222-364923 GCF_000003815.2 Branchiostoma floridae | reverse complement strand
ACCTCTTTTAGAAGTGTGTGATGTAAGATTATACATATTAATCAAACTTAATGTAAATGCAGAAATGTTCGCGGTGGTTTTATGTTCACAGTTTTCGCAATGGCCACTTCACCGCGAACTTAAAACCACCGCGAACATTTTTCCATGGCAAGAGACTACAGTGCATGGTGCTGCTGCAAACTTAAAACCACCACAAAAAGTCCTTTTTCCCATTACCGCAAAATTAAGTCCCAACGAACTTAAATGCATTTACAGTAATATGTAAGGATAAAGAGAACATAAACAGACAAAACAGACCTTGATACTCTCCATGGCTTGAACTTGCTGGTCGGCCGTCATCACGAGTTTGTTCACGGTCTGCTCCGTTTTCCTGCG
Organism: Branchiostoma floridae; assembly: GCF_000003815.2. Taxonomy (NCBI): domain Eukaryota; kingdom Metazoa; phylum Chordata; class Leptocardii; order Amphioxiformes; family Branchiostomatidae; genus Branchiostoma; species Branchiostoma floridae. The sequence goes on along the minus strand of NC_049992.1, from coordinate 364,548 downwards.
GAACTGCTGCTGCCGCGTGGCGTAGCAGACCGAGCGAGCGCGGTTACTGATGATGTGGTACGCGTTCCACGTGTCCGAGTCCATCCCCGCCGTGCACTCTGCAAGACTCTACAAGATCACAAGATGACAATAACCTTTATCGCACTCAGTTATTGTACATTCATGCTTATCTGGCTAAGTACACTGAGGCATACACTCAGGTACATCCCAGCTGTGCAGTCCCTATAGACTCTGCAGGCTAGGGTCATAAAATGGTGGCATCTTTAATTATCATGCCAGTAGCCAGAATTTTGTTTGGGGTTCTTTTGTAGAAGCTTTGGACTAGCGACTGCCGAGGGTGCAAGCTAATCATAGGGGATGTGAGTACATGCAATTCTAGGGAAATTTGAAAATTCTCTTCTCTGAAGTTGCATTTCCTGCATTTTTAAGGGGATTTCAAAGTAAAAACCGAAGACTATCGATAAGAGTGCTGTCGTCCAAAATGCCAAGGAGCCTCGGCCTGTCTTTAAAATAGAGTGTTTTTCACTTGCCATTCACATGTATCTTCTCTATTTGGGCTATTTTGGACTTAGTTGAGAAGTCGGTTAGACACTGTACAACACTCACCATGTCCTGCGTACATGTGAAGGTGGGTCGGCCCTCCACCTGTGATTGACAGTTGAGCAGGGCCACGCCCAGTTTGGCTATCTCCTCCTCAGTCATCTCCCCACAGGAGCTCTTCAGTTCTGCGATAATCTGGAGGGCAAAGGTCACATGCAACAGGTCAAAGGTGAAGGCCCCTAATTTGTAAACAGTTTCATCTCCCCACAGGAACTCTTCAGTTCTGCTATAATCTGGGGAAATAATAAGTCAGTTCACTGTCTGATCTGCACATGCAATAGGTCAAAGGTGAGGGCCCCTAAGTTGTTAACAGTTCTTGTCTAGACAGTGTGTAATACATGTGCAACCAGTGATGTCCAACGTTAGATGTGTTTTGTTATATCTCAGGACCCTACATAATTTTTATTGTTTATTTGCATATATAAAAAAAAAGTCTCCTTGTTGCGGTAAAGGAAATACACAATGCGTCACACTGAGCATGCGCAGCCTAAACCGAGATCCAGCTTATCATCAAATTTGAAATAACTCTGGATAAAGGAGAACACAAAACCACCGCAAATTATTGGGATTCACGCCAGTGCTCCAAATTAGACGTCTATTTATAAAATTCAAGAGGTGTTTCGCTTTCACCAGTTTACCTACAGCTAGAAGAATTTCATTTTTTAATAGCTACATCTTATTTTATTCACTGAGCTGAGACAGACATGACAGACGTAGTGGTGACGT
>NC_049992.1:361255-363077 GCF_000003815.2 Branchiostoma floridae | reverse complement strand
TATACAAAACGAGCGGTTCCTCGCGCAGGCTAAACAGTTTGAGTTACCCTGTTGTTGCAGCCATCCAGCGGTGACAGCTCGAACTGTTTAGCCTGCGCGAGGAACCGCTCGTCAGACGTCGCCATCTCGAACGGGACCTGGGCAGGCACAGCGCCGGGCGTTCTCTGGTCGTCTTCGTTGGGTTTAGGGCTCGAAAACGGCCAAAAGAAGGCGGAACAAGAGCTCAAAATCATCCCAAAGATACACAGTGACGTATAAAGCTTCAATGGCGTCATTTTTGCGAAATATACGAACAGAATTCGCAACTCAAATCGCAGCTTCAAAATTCTACCCAGGCCTGCGCGCGTTGAGACTCAAAAGAGCAGCGTGAAAATTTGGCGCCAAATTTACAACCTGGCTTTTGATTGGTGGAAGTACTACATTTCCGGAAGCTGATTGGCTACAAGTGTAGTTTAATCACGCATGCGCTATAGCAGCAATTTTGGGGTCAGCAAAGGTCAGAGTTGATGAAACGTCGTCTGCAGGTTTCTGTTTTGATATTTCCTGATAAATATCATATTTTACTGATATTAGACGATTTGGAAATGCTTTTCACAGTTTCTTCCAAACAGGTAGAGTTTATGTTTGCGTCTGAGAGAAAGGAAAGAGGGAAAGGAAAGAGGGAAAATGGCGGGAAACTAGGGGAGGGAAGCTAGGAGCGAGGGAGGTGAGAGTGGGGAGGGGGGCATAAGGAACGATGGACATATGTTCTAGGGAAAGAAAGGAGGGCAGAGAAGAAAGGCAAAAGAAAAGGCCAAAGACAGAAAAAAGTTTTCAAGCCGGAAGGAAGAGGCTGAGAGGATAAAAGCTTAATGGTGGCCCTTGATGCATTAGTTAATCATTCTGGAGTTAGTAGTTCATAGCATATGATTTATTCAAAACTTACAACGTTAACATTAAACAGAACTGTTTGTTTCTTATCTCTTTTCAGCCAACACAAGACCAGTCCTGATGGCATCGTCAACTACTCACCAAGACATCAATGTGGCTCAGAGTAGGTACACTTCTAGCCTGGTTACCAAACCCCAGCCCGATCTCAAGTATCTATCGTGCTGGGGTCTGGCCGGATGGGATAGGAACTCTTCTCAATTTTGCACCTTATAGTGGGCAAAAAACACCACCAATAGAACAGCAGTAGGATCAGCAGGAGGTCATACACCCCTACCATGATTGGTTAAAGACTACTGTGATAGCCTGCTGACCAACTGTGGTGTGTTGTAGCTGGCTACCTGTGGTGTGAGTGGTCATCAATCCTATGTACTCCTCCCCCTGATCAAGGGCCTTCGAGAACCTTTCTACAGCCATCCTGCCAGACCCCAACACAAAAGATATTTTTGAGGTTGGGGTATGTTATGCAGGCTAGTACACTTCCTGCCATGTTCACATTCCAAAACAAAACAAAGTGCTATAAACTGAATCACGTAACATGTAAACAGTTTCAGGGAGAAATTCTGTTAAAGTACACACAGTTCCAGGGGTGACAACCAGTGACAGCTTAATCCATCGAGGCAAGTGAACAAATCACTGAGTAACCGTGCTGCTGCACTAATCCTCAGAACTCTGCATGTCCCTCACTTCCTAGCAGCCTTACCTTAAGTGTGCCAGGGAGTTGTTCTGGTCTGAAACTCCCTGCGCTGCCCGTGCCGACATTTTTTGTGACTTGTCCCCACTATTTTCAAATCGTCAATTGACCCGCCATTGTTGTTCATCTAAAGTTAAAACCCACTGGTTTTCAAAGTGGCGGATATATGAACCTGGCAGATTTATGTTACATACTATACTA
>NC_049992.1:355207-361155 GCF_000003815.2 Branchiostoma floridae | reverse complement strand
CTATGGCCACGATTTTTCAGTATTAGATAGCTCTGGTGCTCAGGAAGAAATGATATAAGTTTGGGCCCCCTAGCGTGTAGTTTTGGGATAGCAGGGGCATTTTTGTCAAAAACTTCTGAAGACGATAACTCAAGAAGGGAACAACGGATTTTCATGATTTTGGGTATGTAGGTAATTTAGACAATGTTGTACAAGATAAAATACTAATTATGCAAAATAGGAGCACATTTGCATAATTAATGAGATTATTCTATCATAGCAGTTTTTTCAATGTACCTCTTGTTTCAGACATGCTGTGGTCTTGACATTTAGGTGGTAGATAGTTTTTAGTGTCATGAAAAAGTGGAGCAAGTTTCAGCCCTCTAACATTTAATTTCGGAACTGCAGGGGCGTTTTTGTCAAGACACTCAAAAGAGGATAACTGCAGAAAGGAAAGACAGATTGGCATCATATTAGGCATGCGGGTACCTTAGGCAAAGATGTTCATAATGATATACTTGTTATGCAAATGAGGGCTTAATTTGCATAATAATTGAGCAAATTGTATAATTCCATTGTTTTCAATAACTGGACTTCAATAAATGTAACACATGTTAATTATGATAGGTGGAATATAAGCAGATACCAAATATGGTAATGAGGAACTTATTTGCATAATTTATGTAAAAATTGCAAAACCGCTTTATGATTAATAATGGGAATTTTATAATTGTGACATGTGTACGTTAGTCAATGATGATCAACACCATGCATAAATTATGTTTTTAATGATGAGTCACTCGACCTGTAAGATATACATGAAAATCATGACAAAATAAACGTTGATATGAGAGGATGACTGACTAATTTTGTGTATCTATCTTAATCATAAACAGAACATCCGAATAACGTTCTGTTCAATAGCTAATCTGCCAATCAGCATCTAAGACATTGAAAGTCTATTAGAAAAGGAACCGTAACAGAATAAAACATTGCTGTCCACACCGCTGAGGTCATTGTATGAAAAAGTACAAATTTTCAAATTAAATTACTCTTTTATCGACACACATAAAAACATTTCAATCAGAGCTGCGGTGCTTCGACAAATTTAACAATGGAGAAAACAAAGTCAGTTAAAGAACCTACATACATTTCTTTGTTGATCTGCAAAGAAACTTTCACGAAATTTTGTTGATTTTGTATTCGTAAAAATGTGGTAGCTGAAAAATAGTATCTGCTCGTGGGTTTGCGTAACGGCAGTTCACCTTTATCCGCAAGGTTTTTATATTCGCTCTTTTAAAACTGGGGTTTTAAAAAGTCGATATCAAGCCGACAGACAGTGGTTTCCATATGTTACAATTTAAATCTACTGTCCGCCGTCTTGATTACATCGATGTTTTAAACAACGGATAAACGTTACCCCGCGGATTAAGGTGAAGCAGTGTTAACCCCTGAAGGTTCAGGCATTTTCAGTCTTTGCTATGAAGCGGCACGCCCCCTCCCTGGCCCCGGCCTCACGGATACAGTCCTCCCCGTCGTTACAGTCCGATCGGCGGTTGCAGGTAGCACGTCACCGGAACGTACTGCGCCTGCGCGAAAAGTATAGACATGCTAAACCCCCGGTTTACTAAAGGGCCGCATTTAAGAAAGTACGTGCGTATATGAGGGTAAAACTCCGTGTACGTTTTACACGAAACCTGGTCTCTAACATATACTGTGCAACAAGCGGGATTTTAATGCAACGTTGACCAAACCAAGCCCCAAACTACCAGGGTTTGCGCAGGCGCAGTACGTTCCGGTGACGTGCTCTTCAAGCCATGTAAGAACGCCCTGTTTTCAGCTTACTGCTTGATAACCGAACTGCCACGGCAGTGACATGAAAAACTTTATTGCAAATTTATGCCAAAAGGTTATATGCAATTTGACATGGAAATAGAATAATGATAATAATGATAAAGTGTGGTCTAAGATAACTTAAAAACATGGTGAACTAAAATAGGTCAACATTTTGCTTTTTGGAGATATATGCATTGGGTGGCACTAACAAACATATTGTTTTTGTAGGTTGGTTTGATGTACAAAGCTGGGTAAACCTTTGCTGACTAGGTTATTATATAAATAGTTTGTCTCTTTTGGTGCTGTAATGTGGACAATGAGAAATAACGTGTATTTCAGCAGAAACTGTATTTACATATATTCTCTAGCTAACACGTACTTGTTTTCCTATTTTTGGTGTATGTGCGACATCGCCATATTTGGACATTGTCAGAGGGACTGACATAGTGAAATGATGCACCTTGTTCAGACTAATAGATGTGTAAGCGATCAGGCAATATATAGAAATTTAGGCCGGATGTGACGGCCGATATATTTTGATTTGGCCCAACGTTACAGGGGCCAAGCATCAAACCGAAGTTCTTTTCGAACAACCAATCAGCGCCCTTCAAACAAGCAGTGTTCAGAGATTCGAACGCTGAATCATTCTTGACAGAGATAGAAGAAGGGCAGTTTGAACTTCCCCGAGCTCCACGCCCGAATTGGGGAGTTAATCGCATGTTTTTGTGTTTGTGAGTTAATCTTATCTTTTGTTGTTTTGTGAATCGTCGCTTTTAGTCCATGGGCCAGCACCCCAAATTTCACATATCGGTACCCTCCGGGGTGGCAAATTCTCCTTGTTATTTTTGAATAGTAGAAGGCCTGTGGCATATATTTTGACGTGATAGCCATTCTGGTATGGTAGCTTTCTACCGGCTATCACCCTTCAAACCCATCACCACCTAAATGATCTGGAAATTTCGTGTCTTCAATAAGGGGGAGGGGCAAAAAATTAAACATCAATATTTTTCCACGAAAATTCACAGGCTGGTAGAACTTGCTAAGAGGATCATAAAAATATCAATTGATTTTTGATATTGTGATTCAACACGAAATTATGACTGCCTAAAATCATATTTTTGGTGATTTTCTGGTGAAAAATATATACTTTACTTTCCAATATCGTTCATTTATTCACATTACCTATGGGGCCTTGCCTGATGAATTAGACTTACCGTACGTATCCTTCTCTGCATATTAAGCTTTAAATGATCGAAATCCATCAATGAAATCCGGAGATATGAATGTGTGAAGAATGACACATCTGCCAGCTTATAGTGACAATATCGTTGCTAAGGCCGTTGCTAAGGCTGTTGTTAAGGAGGTTTCAGATCGTACTCCACAACAAAACTGATGCAAAGAACTTACTTTTCTGTAGCATTTTACTCTGATTACATCAGTAGAAGTACAAGGAATCGTGTTCAAATGTTTAACATGTAACAGATGCAGAAATGTGTTTTTTTACGTCATTTCTTTCAGAATCGTTAGCAAAACTGTTTCTAAGGCCGTTGCTAAGGGTGTACTCTGTCATGTTTCAAGCCAAAACAGCAGAGAGTCAAGTTCTCTGACGCGTGATTTTGCTCCTGTCATCTTGTAAATCATACTTAACTGTGAAAAATATCATAATTGATTGGAAATGTTAATTTGGGCTCTACATGGGGGTTATAAGGATACCTGAAAATGAATTACCTTGATTGCACACATTTTTTACAAATCTTTTGCTCTTTTTCGTCATTTAGTAGATACCTTACTAAAATTCACAGCGTATATCTAGTATGTCGTACACAATGAAAAAGGCTCTGCATGGGGGTTACCGGGGTACCACATATGTGACACAGGATATGTGGATGCAGGACTGCGTCATGCATATTAAAAATTTATCTAGAAACAAGACCATAACAAAAGGTCAAGAACAAGGCTACTCTGGGATGAATACAAGTATATTGTACTTTTCTTGATCAATGATGGTATACATTATAAAGGAGGTTATATCGACATATATAGGCATATCTAGACATGTCTATATAACCTCATTGACTATATATCAGGTACAGTGCAGGTTTGCTGCGTTGGACAAACTGCAACACACTTAGTCTAATGGTATGATATTATGCCTGACCATTCATTTGTTAACATAAGGGCAAACCAAAAACAAAGTCTATAACAAAATTTTCATGTATCGAGACCCGTTAGAATGGAGCAGTGTAATATCTGGTGTAAAACGTAGCTAACTGAAGATTCTGGCAGGCTTGTAAAACTTGACACACTGGATACAAAACTACCGATGCCTTTTTCTACACTGCTGTAAATATTACAAAACTTACAACCTACAAGTTTCCACATGTGCATGTGCCTAGAACTAGGATGGTCTCCAATGCCTAAGGGAATTTTCTTTATCATTGAGCCTGTAGGCTTGTTCTCATTTAAATGTCGAAATGCTGTCGCCTGACTTTACGCCTTGATATGGAGCAAATTATAGACAACATCACTGGTTCCTTCACTTTTCCACAACCCCTGTAATGTTTTACAAAAGATGCACAACAACATTCGTATTGGTTAATAATACTGGTTTATTGCATAATACAAGTCAAGAAATGGCAGCCGCGGCTGAATTGATTCCGGACTTTACAACCATTTTAAAAGTATAACATTTCAAGGGCACTCCATCGTAATAAATTTCCATAACAATTATTGCGGTTAAGGATCGTTGAAACTAGCTGTCCAGGCCTTCTGACCGATCACGTCATATGACTATTGCCACTGATCTTGGAGGCTGTGTGAGGTGGTTCATGCCTGTCGCCAGACTCTGTAACAAACGTTACCACCACGAGTACGATGGTTGCCACGGTTATATTATCCACGTATAAGACTAGAAATGATCGTTTTTGTGACGCTGTACAGTTTTTCTGGCTTTTTAAAGAAACAAGAAAGGGTTGTTGACTGTCATTTGTATCCCACCTCGCTTAACAAAATGTTGTACAGAAATGACTGTAACAAACGTTACCATAGATTGTTCGATGCTGTCTAAGCTTTCTTTTTGACCTGGTGTAAAAAAGCTGCCCACTTTTTAAATGTTCCTCTGAGGGACGTCCACTTATACCTAAATGATGTAGTCAATAAGGTGAGTCCTTTCGAAGAAAACAGGGTAAAGTTCACTGTTGTAACAAATGTTACCGGTAACGTTTGTTACATGCCCTGTAATGCATTACCAATGGGGCCGAAAATAATAAGTTGCCATTTTTGGCTATGGTTAAAGGAGGAATTTTCCTAAACAACCACGTAGTTTTCACTGAAAATAAAGCCGATTTATTTTTCGACCAAAAAAATGCCATATTCGACATTTCAATGAGAACGAGGGTGTAACGGGCATATGAAAATGGTCTGATATACGTTTTAGTTGCCTTTAATAGCTTTGACGATTTGAGGCCTTAGGTTTTTGCCAGTTCGCAAAAATTGAAGTCTTCAAACATTACAACAAGATGAATGTAGTCAATATGTTAGTGTATACATATTTCACAGTGCCTGCCATGCAAGAACATAACGTCCTTGGTCGGACTGAACTGACATCTTGAATCAAGTGTGGAAGTCACAAGTCGGACTTCCTCTAGTTTAACGTTGGGCATGTCTGAGATACTGGTCAGAGGGAACGTTCATACATACATTAGATATTTCATACAATGTAAGAAAATGGGCATGTCTCCTGTCAGAAAGGAGGTGATGTGACTTGTGTGTTACCGACCGGTGTTGCGATTGTCCTAATGTTGGAAGGTCATTAGTCTGTGGCACTGTGGTAAAGGTCACCACTTCTCTGACCCCAACACCAAAGGCTTTCCAGTCTCGCATGTCTTCATCAGGTTAAAACAAGAAATTGGTCCATGCATATGATTTGGCATCTTCCTATTTTTGTCTTGCATTACCTGCTTGTTTTGTCTGTTGGGCTATTCTACAGCCCTTATGCCTCCATATGACTGTAGGCCTTCAATGGTTTAGACTCCATGTTTTTCATAACATACTGTCTTATGTGAGTCTTCATTGATACTATCAATTTTGCAGCAGTGGAACACTGCTTTCCCCCACCTACTTGCATGAGCTTT
>NC_049992.1:350101-355107 GCF_000003815.2 Branchiostoma floridae | reverse complement strand
TTCACTATCGAGACCCCCATGCTGCTCCAGCCGGACCATGCAAATTTAAAGGTTTGGGATTTGGGGATTCCGTGCAATTAACTAGAACTATTCAAAACTATCGGTAAATATAGTCGACGCTTGTGTTCCTTTGTGACCATGCCCTTCTTCTCAAACATCTTGTACGTAGATAATAAACATATTTTGTACTTTTATAAAGGCTACAGTAGAAGCCAGTTAATCGTACAATGTATTACTGCACACTTCTGTTAATTGCACGGAATCCCAAAATCCCGAACTGATGCGGTCCAGCTGGATAACTTCGCATATCATTGCACCACACGGTTAATTGGCAAATGGGGTGTGCAATTAAGCGGCTTCTACTGTATTTCACAGTCCTTGCTTGATTTCCAATGATGTATTTGCATCTGTAAGTAGCAACGACTATAGCTGCAGTACAGTGCACGAGTCAGAATTGCCCTGAGGATTGTGACAGACGATCACCGAAACGGGGTGAAAATAAAACAAGGGTTGTGAAATCAAAGATCTGTATCATACAGAGCCCTTCTCATTATTGTGACCATATGAAGTTTGCACGATGGTTTATGTGTGGTTTTCACTGCTATACCAAAAGTCTCCATAACTTACCTCCTCTCAGTACCCGATTTATCATGGTCCCAAACCCCAAAATACCCTGCCAATACCCTGATCTGGCTCGTCTTCTGTGTGGCCCAATGTAAAAAATTAAGACAACAAGTAATATTTCTTCATTAAGTAGATTTTCCTTTTTCCATCAACAATAATACATACACCAGGTGCATTACCTTCAATGTAAAAAGGAAGCATGGGAGGTATTACGCCTTAGAAATGACTAAAATTCTGAGAGATTAAAACTCTGCTTTTAGTCAATCAGGTAACCCCCTATTACATCCTCTCAAATCCAATCAAATCCTCTTTATCCTCACCTGATGGACTGTAAAAGAAAGGATCCCATTTCCTATGTGGAAATACAAAACTTCTTCACATCTTCATTTATTATATTAATTTAGATCTATGAGGGTAGCCATCGTAATTTCAGTAATTTTCGGCAATAAATTGTTTGATTTTTAAGGGCCTCTTAGGGCGGCCCAGGCCTCAATAACGGAAACACTCAAGGGTTTATCATATGGCTGTTCATAGTTCCACCTACCTATCACAAAGGATTACTCAATTTGGCCGACTTCAATCTTCCGACCTCAGCATAGTATGCCTGGTTTCTCATACAATCATATTTTTGAAGGTGCTCATATGTGCAAATTAAAGTGAAAAAGACTGTCACAATTCTATCAAGATAAGAGTAGCAAAATTATGTGTCAGAGAACTTGATCAAGAAAAGTACAATATACTTGTACGTGTTCATCCCAGAGTAGCCTTGTTCTTGACCTTTTTTTGTTGTCTTGTTTCTAGATAAATTTTCAATATGCATGACAAAGTCCTGCAGCTACGTATCCTGTGTATTAAAGGGGCATTCCACTTCACACGGGAGTGTTATTTTCCGATAGATATTGATTTTAGGAAGTAATAAATGCATACGTCTTCACATGATATGATAAAGTACCCAGTTGCTTCGCGTGCCTCAAAAGCATTCAGTCTTCTACCAAACTCCCCAAGTACCCTCTAATTGAATTAATCCTATGGCTGAATACAATGCAAAACTTTTAGGTGAGGTTACAAAACTAATTTCAGGATTGCTAAGAAATCTCGCCTTGTTATGTGTTCTTTGCTATCTTATGAGCAATTTGCATTCTCAGTGTGCTTAGCGATCCTCATTTATTCCAAAATATGCATGATAAACAAAGTGTCTAATATGCGTATAGGGAATGCATGTGTAGGGTCTGCATGGGTTTACTGAGTGTCATATTGTTTTCCAAAACACATATCGCGCAATTCATCCCAAGGTGAATTCCACAAAATTCGGCTGATTATACTATTCATTGACACATTATCTATTGGAAAACACCACCCCCTTTTGGAGTGGAATGCCCCTTTAAACGGTGTCACATATGTGGTGCCCTGGTAACCCCCATGCAGAGCCTTTTTCATTGTGTGCGGCATACTAGATATACGCTGTGAATTTTAGTAAGGTATCTACTAAATGACGAAAAAGAGCAAAAGATTTGTAAAAAAATGTGTGAAATCAAGGTAATTCTTTTTCAGGTATCCGTATAACCCCCATGTAGAGCCCAAATTAACATTTCCAATCAATTATGATATTTTTCACAGTTAAGTATGATTTACAAGATGACAGGAGCAAAATCACGCGTCAGAGAACTTGACTCTCTGCTGTTTTGGCTTGAAACATGACAGAGTACACCCTTAGCAACGGCCTTAGCAACAGTTTTGCTAACGATTCTGAAAGAAATGACGTAAAAAAAACACATTTCTGCATCTGTTACATGTTAAACATTTTAACATGATTCCTTGTACTTCTACTGATGTAATCAGAGTAAAATACTACAGAAAAGTAATTTGCATCAGTTTTGTTGTGGAGTACGATCTGAAACCTCCTTAACAACAGCCTTAGCAACGGCCTTAGCAACGATATTGTCACTATAAGCTGGCAGATGTGTCATTCTTCACACATTCATATCTCCGGATTTCATTGATGGATTTCGATCATTTAAAGCTTAATATGCAGAGAAGGATACATACGGTAAGTCTAACTCATCAGGCAAGGCCTCATAGGTAATGTGAATAAATGAACGATATTGGAAAGTAAAGTATATATTTTTCACCAGAAAATCACCAAAAAATATGATTTTAGGCAGTCATAATTTCGTGTTGAATCACAATATCAAAAATCAATTGATATTTTTATGATCCTCTTAGCAGGTTCTACCAGCCTGTGAATTTTCGTGGAAAAATATTGATGTTTAATTTTTTGCCCCTCCCCCTTGTTGAAGACACGAAATTTCCAGATCATTTAGGTGGTGATAGGTTTGAAGGGTGATAGCCGGTAGAAAGCTACCATACCAGAATGGCTATCACGTCAAAATATATGCCACAGGCCTTCTACTATTCAAAAATAACAAGGAGAATTTGCCACCTCGGAGGTACCGATTTTTCCTCTGGCCCATGGACTATGGGGGAGGAAAATGTACTCTAGACTGTAATTCAGTTTCTGGAACTGACTGTGATGTCTGTGAATCAAGGTGGCCCTTCCTGTCTGACTCTGTATTAATGTGTAAAGGGCCCTCCGCATTGTCTGGTTATTCATATATTAATGTGATTTTCTGATAAACTTGCACAAATTTGGGAACTTTGTTGATACATTGCAGTCACATGAAAGTGAACTTGCACGAGATGCAGTATGCACAGACTAAGCCCTGCAGTGATTATTTACATCTGCTTAACCTACAATCGTGTGCATATTTCCCTGTATTTAGATGTGACGTTCAGCATCCATGTCTACACACAAGACTCTGCAGCAGCAAGTTTGGAGCAGCAGCAGCTCGTACAGGTGGGAGGGACAGTCTTCTACTTTAGTTTATTTTGCATAATCGGTAACCTATCAGTAATTAGGCACACCTCGTCGATGTAGGTTAGACATCCAGGTAATAAGATACACCAAAAAGTAGTAACTCAAGCAACTGGATATGGTTTTGGAAACGGTCAGACGTTTCAACTGCAATCCAGCAGTTTTCGTAAGTGACACTAAATCTAGATCTAGTTGGAGAGGTACACACCAATTTTGTACATCAACAGTAGGTAAAAAAAAAAAAAAAAAAAACTGTGCAGAAACGGACTAAGACATTTGATCTACTATCACCTGGAATGACCCTAACTGCAGTTGATAAGTGTGGTGCGTTCTTTAATGTGCCTAAACCTCTGTAAATGAATACTGTACCTGTACCTGATGTTACAATTAAGGTACACATCAAAAGCTCCAAGTGTGGCTCTAGCTGTACTTCCCATAGAGATGACGTCCATAACAACTGAAGCTTGGGGTCCTGTAAATTTTGCAAGTAGGGATCCCCACTTAAGTGACATTTCAGGCGTACTTGCTGCTATACTGTAAGATAACAACCTATTGGTGTGATCTAGACCATGCATGTGTAACATCTGTAATATATATGCTCTTCCATGCAGAATTTCCCCTGGGTAGAGGCAGACAGTGACAGTCTGAGGATGCCCAACGCCAGGATCATTCCTCTCAAACCATGACTTCAAACGTCATCAAGGTACGTGTTGTGTCTATCTGTACAGTGCTCGAATTACCCACTTGTAAACTTGCAAATGCAACCACATTTTGCTTCAAAGCACAACCTAAGTTCAAAGCTGGGTAGCAGTGTGCAAGCTGAAATTTTGCAGTAGGAACACCGCTTTCCCCCCACCTACGTGCATATTTTTATTTCTTGATAAGATACAACATGTAACTGGAAGAAAAGATAATGGAGCTGAACATACGTTTATGAAGGTTAGACATCCAGGTAAGCAATATTTAAAAAAATACAATTCAATCTCTACAACTGGATAAAAACGGATATTTATTTCCGGACGTTTCGAGTGACATCCATCACTCTTCTTCAGCTTTGAAAGAATGAACTAGTCAGAACAATTCAATACCAGTACAGCTAACTAGAAAAACTGGTTTAACCACTAAATCGTTAGGATCGTATGCAAACTGATACACGGAGGCTTATTCAGTGCTTTCCGAGGACAATCTGGGAAGATATTATTACAGAACATAGCAGCAGCCGGTTGTGGATGTAAGTACTGTAAGACGTTGGTTACAAACAAACTATCGAACATTCAACCAATAAAAAAATAATTGTATGAAACCATGCTGCAACCGTAAAATCCATGAACTTTGTGCTAACAGCCCTACCGGCTTTTTTAATCGCTGCCCCTCCCCCTTTTACTGCACGCTCTACATTCTAAACCATAAATAAGACACGACGTGGACTATCATCACCACTATAAGATTTCACTAAGTCAATTTTCCGACTAACGTTAAATGTGCTAGAGCGGTCTTTATACGATACTAT
>NC_049992.1:339472-350001 GCF_000003815.2 Branchiostoma floridae | reverse complement strand
TGGCTTTTGACTCAGGTTGCGGCCTTGGCAACCTGGCTGAAAAAGGAATTTCGAGCACAGCAGTGTGATAACTCCCTACTATGGTATACATGTTGTACTTGTGATAACATCTAATTGCTTGTTCCTGTAATTTTTAGGGGCAAATTCTAGATTGATTTACTTCATTTTTTTAGAAGTTTTGTGGCACTGTTGACGATGTTGAAAATGAAGTTCAGATTTTATCCATTGATGAATATCTAACCGTGCTCTTGCCTACAACAGATGCAGCTCTATGTGGAGGAGGGGAACAAGTCTGGCAGATAGCACAAGGACTACTCTAAGCTACTTAAGGTCCTTCTCCCATCATTCCCCCAGCCCTTGGGCCACACCGTTGTGCTTGCGAGCACAGATCATACTATAGCAAGAGGCTAGTCCTTTGGTATTGGCTCGTCTTCAACTTCCATACTCAACCCCATGTGTGCTGAGTGCTCATAATACAGAATAGTATGTACTCACTCACGCACTCACTCACTGTCCGATTTAGTTTGTTGTGCCCCGTTTAGGCGAGGGTTGTGATTTGGGTTAAGTTTGTCGTTTGGATTAAGTATGACATGGTTGGGTATCAAACCCACATTCAAGGCAAGAACTGTACTGACTGGGTCATTACATAGTGCATTAAGCTATTGTTGCAGTGCAGTTGTCACTGTGTAGCGTAATCTAAATATTCTTAGTGCTGATATCGATTGTAAAAGACTTTTTTGTACAACAGGCATTCCTGCCTTCTCAAGTTAATACATTGAGGTGGCCTATTTTGTTTCAGTTACTTTGAATTGAATATATGGACACATGTATATATAAAAATAGTGTAACATTGTAATGTATTTGCATACAATTAAAAGGTGTATGAATTACAAAGACAAACTTGTTCTTCTTCATTTTAATTCTCTTGATTCATTCTGGCAACTGCTGTTGTGATTGCTACATTTGTAGTTGCAACACTTTGCACTAGAAGGTACACCAAATGTCAAAAATAGACACAAGAGTCAAGATTTTGGTCCAGACATTATATTCTGCCATACTTTGTGTTCTTAGTGACAGAACAGTATTACGCAACACAACACAGACATTAACATTGTAAACTATCAAGGAACATACATAAGTGCTTCTTATGACTGACAAACGATTAGAAACAAAAAAAAACACACTTCAACATCTTTACACAGAAACATATACAGCATCATATCTCCATTCAGTTTACTACTCTGGGTGATTTTCCAAATGCCACTCACTGCAATTCAAAACAAGCTGGACTTGTTAAACTCAAGTAGATTTCTACACCGAGTGGTAGACATTTTGGCAAGGAATGAAAACAGGCACGTTTCACTCAGCACACTTACTGTAAATGTATTTCCAGATTCACAGTAATCTAAAGCCTGCATGCCAGACTATTTTCATGGCCTACACAGACTAACTCAGGGCATAGCCTGTGTTTACACAATCTCTCGCTGGCTGGGGTTAATGACCCCCTCCTAGGGTGGCGGCAATTGTAAGGCCGGCCGCTATGAGCGCTATTTTAGTCAGGCTAACTCAGGGTCGTGGCAAACTTTCCTTGGGGGCATGTTGGCACTGGAGCCAAGGGCTTAGTCTGTGTGGGCCCTGGTGCCGAGGAGCTGGCCTGTGTAGGTCTTGGAAACAGTCTGGTATCCAGGATAAATTTCCTCCTGAGAGCTAGTTTTTTTAGACCGTTCTAAAGTGCTTTTCCCATCCAGTTCTGGCCCAGAGTACCAGTACCCACTCCTACTTTGTGTCTGTGTTAATCTTTAGGTTAAATATGTACTGTACAGTACAAAATATAAGTGCCTCGCTCTTTAGCACTACTGATTACAGCGGAAGAAAGTGTTCAGTACTCCATGGGTTGGTTCTCCTTGTCCTCCTCTCTCCTCACCACTCTCTGGTCCTGACCTCTCAGCTGGGTGATCTCAGCTTCCAGTTCCAGACACGCTCGCTCGATCTCGTAGTTCTTACTCACCAGACCAACCCAGCTACAGAAAACACAGTAACATTAAAGTAAACCAAACATGCTCGCTCAATCTCATAGTTCTTACTTACAAGGCCGACCCAGCTACGGAAAACACAGTAAGGGTAAAGGTTAGAAAGACACGCTCGCTCGATCTCATAGTTCTTACTCTCAAGGCCAACCCAGCTATGGAAAACACAGTAAGGGTAAAGGTTAGAAAGACACGCTCGCTCGATCTCATAGTTCTTACTCTCAAGGCCGACCCAGCTAGAGAAAACAACAGAGGTAAATGTTAAAAAGACGCTCGTAATAAAACAAGCTTAAGGCCAACCCAGCTACGGAAAACACAGTAAGGGTAAAGGTTACAAAGACACGCTCGATCATATACTTAGTTTTTACTCACAAGGCCAACCCAGCTACAGAAAACAAAGTACTAGTAACATTAAGGTAAACCAGACATACTTGCTTCATCGTCTACTTCTTTCTCACAAGGTTGATCCAGGTCACATTCTGTCTTGCACTGATTGAAGTCATTGAGTTTCTGTGAATACCTTCACTGAACTACGTATACATTGTAACAACAGTAAGACATTTATAAGAAAATATTTACCTGGCTTCCAACTCTCGCAGCTGATTCCCTGCAGCCATCTGTGGGTACGACATAAAACATTTTTACCTTCAATATTTTCATTTCAGACCCTTGTCAAATTGTACATTAGTTATCACCATCTCTGGATGCAAGTTCACATGTAAAGGAGGAACCCTTCCCTATACTAGCTCTAGTTCACTCTGTCACAAGCTAGTCTTAGCCATGTGCGACCAGGTATTTTACAAGATTATCTCTCTTTGAACTATGCAAACTGGAGGTCAAAGGTTAACACTTGCATAGGAACCTTCAACTTTGACATAACCCAAACCCACCATGCATCACACTACATGTGCAACTCAAACTGTGAACTAGCCTATTGTCTAATGAAAAAGGCCATATGCCCAAACTACAACAAAAGTTACAAAAACTTTCCAAGCCCATCTGTTCATTAGTACATCAGTAGATGTGAAATGGATCAACGACGTTTACTTTACTGACCTGGCCATGTTTTCTCTGCCAGTTTATCTCCTGGATTTGTTTTCTGAAAAGAGATTTGAAAAAAGGTGTCAGTTACCCATAATAAACATGGATTCAATAGACTGCACTAAACATGTACAAACTATGTTTGAGACAAGAAATTACGACATCCAAATTAACTCACATTCCCTTCAATTTTTATCTTAAATTCACTTTAAGAATATCATTGACGTTGTCCCAGTTTCTTTACACTCTACACTTGCACCAATGCTGAATCTAAATCTCTCATGCATCAGACTTACCTAAGAGAAACCAGCTCCTTCTGTGCCTTTTCAACCATCTTCACCAGGAGGCTGTGGGAAAAGACAGACAGGTGAGCACGCAGGGTTTGTATCCATCTCCTAATCTCCAAGCAGATCCTACAATGGCATAAGATAGTACCAAACTGGCCAAGGAGTGTAGTCAGACAAAAGGTGTCCATTTGCCCGGTAGTGAAACACACGTGTGACACTTCACTCCTCTGCCAGCTTTTGATACTATCTTATGCTACCGTAGGATCTGCTTGGAGATTATCCAT
Organism: Branchiostoma floridae; assembly: GCF_000003815.2. Taxonomy (NCBI): domain Eukaryota; kingdom Metazoa; phylum Chordata; class Leptocardii; order Amphioxiformes; family Branchiostomatidae; genus Branchiostoma; species Branchiostoma floridae. The sequence continues at coordinate 346,362 of NC_049992.1, read as the reverse complement.
CTCTAAACAGATGTTTAGCAGTGTCTTAGGAGTGTATATAAATAGCTGCAGAAACACAACTACATGTACAACACTATCCTGGACCTTACATCTGCTTGGAGATGAGATTATCATGACTAGTAGTACTAGTATGATGTATTTTTGTCTTAATTTTACTCAATGGTAATCATGTAAGGAGGCCCAAAGCCACTTTTATGTGACAAGTTACATGAAAAGAACTGAAACAGACTCCAACAGACGAATATAGCAATACTTTCTGTACGGAAGCAGGGCTTCACATTTTTCAGGCAATGGAAATCAGATGTACTTGTAGATATCATAGCACCAAACATGTACTTTTGACAAAAGCATGTTGTACATGTCAGGTACAAGAAAATGTTATCACAAACTTACTTGTTGTGTGCTTTCCAGGCGTTTGAGCCAAATGTTGACATCAGCTCCAGATTTTCTATTCTGTGAAAAGAAAAGTAACAACAACATTGTAACAAAAACATTGTATTACCCAATTAGTTGCCACAATACACATTGCAATTTACATGTACTGAATAATTGGCACATAATCATATTTCATAAAAGATGTCCCATATTGATGCTCTGAGCACATATATCTGCAAAAATAAAGTTCTATTTCTACATCATTATGATGACTACTAGTACTACCAACACCAAAGAGATCAAATTCTATTTTCAGTATCTTTCCACTCTTTCCCATGGGAAGTCCCCTCCCGTACCTTGTTGCCTGGTGCTCTAGCTGTGCCATGGAGTTTTCCACACACTCCGTCCACGCTGCTATGTCGTTTCTCTGCCCAGAAATGGGAGCCGGAAGTTCGTACCTGCAGAAACATGTTCATTGGTAATGAAATTAAAAATAACCTCCAAGTATTATACACTATAACATTACAATACTAAATTATTGTGTATTGGGCTGTTCCTTGGTCTTATTTAAAAATGAAAAACTTACAAAATACAAGGCAGCCATATTACTTATTTTCTGGACAACATTTTTAGTGGCTACAAATCTAATACCAGCTCAGACGACAACAAGAACTAGTCATACCTTCAAGTATTAGTACCCAATTATCAATCAAGGGTGTGATACGTTGATGAAGGTTAGATGTCCAGGTAATAAGATATGCCAAAACAGCAATTACTCATGCAACTGGATATGATTTTGGAAACAGTCACGTTACAGGTAGCATCCTCTGCCTTTTGTCGGTGACACTGTGTCACTGGCAAACTCATCAAAAGATAACGGATGTTTTCTGAAACGTCTGACCATTTCCAAAATCAGTTGCTTGAGTAATTGCTATTTGGCGCCAGGATTGTTCTTTCCTAGAACTAGCTATTGGATAGGTGAGGTGAGGAAGATTTGTAAGTTTTTTCATCACCTTTTCATGCTGAGCAGCTCCATGGGTTGTCTCTTCTCCAGTCTTTCAAACTCTGACTTCATCACTTCAGTCTGCCAACAAAACAAAGGGTCCGATAAGTAAGAATAAGATGATTATACTGTAAATGCAGAAATGTTCGCAGTGGTTTTATGTTTGCGGTTTTTGCGGTAGCCACCTCACCGCAAACTTAAATCCACCACAAACATTTTCCCTTGGCAGTAAGCGACTACAGTGCATGGTGCTACCGCGAACTTAAAACCACCGTGAAAAGTCCTTGGATGGGATCAATGGGAAGGTATTTTCTATAAGTTTGTGATAAGATCGGTAAGCTGGTCACCTCGAAAGCTGAGTAATCCGGAGTTGGCAGGTAACTCAGGTAGTTCTTTGTGGGCCGGTAACGTCTGGTTTCCTCCTCCACTAGTGCCTGGGCCTGCAAACAAATGTTTACAAAACAATCATGAGTAGAGCAATGTAGATCTCTCTGGGGCAAAGACAGTATCTATACCTAGATAGAAAATTGATGCAGAAATGAACCACATCTAGCGAAATAATAGACGTTAGACAAGGACAACAACAAGTATGAAAGTTTCAGCCAGGTATCCCAAAGATAAAGTTAAAAACACATTAAAATTGCACAAACGTGAATAAACTCTTTTACAGATTTCTTTCAGATCTTCCTTTACTTTTAGTTCTCAGATAAAGTTCAGTCTAATGACTGTACTCTAAGAAAAAAAAATTGAGGATAACGGTCACATGGATGATGAGGTCATGTAGTCTTATTGTCATGTTATAAATATTACAGTAGATTAGAGTAGGGTAGAGCAGTTGCAGAGTCCAATACCTGCTAAAAAGCCAATAAGCTGTTCAAAACTAGTTCCACACAAAGATTAAAATTAAAATGTACATTAAAAAATCCATCCATGCCGCCATGAAAGCCCCCCTCCCACAACGGTCTACTCCACATTTCATCGCTTTTTGTACAGCATAAGAAGCAAAAATTCTACTTCACTCCAGCTGACGGCACTCTTTGTAACTCAGAGCTCCCCCAGACACACAAACCTACCAGTTCCCGGACGCCGGAGTCGTCATAGCCCTGGTCAAAATACGGCAAAGCGTCGATCAGAACTTCTCCGGCCATGTTTCTTTCTTCTTCTGACTGTACCGTATGTCGCCTGTTTGTCCTTCTCACATTGGTGGAATAATATATCATTCGTTGGTCTGATTGGTGCGTAGGACGCTTGCAAGGGTTACTTCCAACAAATTCGTTTTGTGATTGGGTAATTTGTATGCAAATTTCCATCGGAGTTAAATTAGCGTTTGACCGCACTTTGACCCCACATCAGCTGGCGTGGCGCGAAACAGCGAGCAGGGAACATCGAACACTACTCAAGATTTCTTCCAAAATTCTCCAAGACCTTCTTGAGAAAGATGGCAGTGCCTTCTGTCCAGCTTCCGTCAGGTGTAAAGATGCCGGTTCTCGGACTCGGGACATGGAAATCAAAACCAGGAGAGGTAAAGGCTTTACATAATTTGTTCCGACAAAGTGCCGGTTTTCCTGGCCTGGTGGGACCTTTGTACTCAAGTAGAAGGACGCCCTTCTTCGGTTGTGTAACTCTTAAATTCACCGGCTTCTATAGTATTGTATAAAGACCATTCTAGCACATTTAACGTTAGTCAGAAAATTTACTGATTGCAATCTTATAGTGTTGATCATAGTCCACGACGTGTCTTTTTTGTGGTTTAGAATGTAGAGCGTGCAGGAAAAGGGGGAGGGGCAGCGAATAAAAAAGCCGGTATGGCTGTTTGCACAAAGTTCATGGATTTAACGGTTGCAGCATGGTTTCATACAATTATTTTTTTATTGGTTGAATGTTTGATCGTTCGTTTGTAACCAAAGTCTTTCAGTACATACATCTACAACAGGACTCTGCTCTGTTATGTAATAATATCTTCCCAGAATCTCCTCGGAAAGCACTGAATAAGCCACCATGGCTGAGGAAACAGATGAGATGAAATACTGTAAATCTTTAGATGTACACGGTGTTATTTTTGCAGTCTTCGCGTTGGCCGTGCGACTTATGCATTTTCTTCATGTTGCTGCCGTTCTATAGAATTGAACTTGAAGCAATATAAAAACCTCCTTTCTGCAAATTTAACTCCCAAATAAATAAAAGAAAATAATGAATTCACAGTATTTTTTATTTGTAATCTTGTGCAGGTAACCGAAGCGGTGAAAGCTGCCATCGACGCTGGCTACAGGCACATTGACTGCGCACATGTGTACGGTAATGAGAATGAAGTAGGTGCCGGGCTGAAGGCCAAGTTCGACGAGGGTGTTGTCAAGAGGGAGGATATGTTCATCACCAGGTCAGTAGTCTCTATAGCAAACGAGGCTGTATTGAAATAGAGCATCCATTGTTTAACATAAACCATCACACAGTCGCTTTCCTTACAGTTTGTGGATATACATTCACTTAGATTTGAAAAGGTGCTAGTTCGTGATTGTCAACATTGGCTTAGGTTCTCTTATGGCAGTTTGCCGAGGAAGGGAGTTTGCCATGGAAATGATTTTGCCCTGCTTTGATGAGATGGAGCAAACTCCTTTCCATGGCAAATTCCCTTTCCCAGCATAACAGAACCTAACCGAACCTTGAAAATTGAGGCTACTGCTATGGCCTTAATGAATAGGCACTTAGCACAACTTTCACCACTCCACCCAGGTGTAAATATGTGTACCTGGCTTTGGTTGTGGAGGTAATAGGCAGTGGAAAGAGAGGGTTGGACTCTACCTTCTAATACTTTGCCTTAGACACAGTGGATAATAAACAACTCATGGCCACTACGACCTCCAGGCTACGGGACTACCGTTACCTTTTCTGACCTTATTTCTGTTCTGTACTTTTTAGTAAAATCTGGAACGTTTTCCACCACCCTGATGATGTGGAGGAGGCAGTGAAGAAGAGCCTAAGGCGCCTGGGGCTAGACTACCTAGACCTGTATCTCATGATGTGGTTTCCAGGCTAAACCACCATTTCTCATGTTACAGTAAACTGTGGAGCACCTTCTAGTTCTACCACCCTGATGATGTGGAGGAGGCAGTGAAGAAGAGCCCAAGGCACCTGGGGCTAGACTACCTGGACCTGTGCCTCATGATATGGTAACCAAGCTAAACCACCATTTCTCATGTTTCTCATGTTTCAGTAAGATCTGGAACGTGTTCCACCACCCTGACGATGTAGAGGGAGCGGTGAGGAAGAGCCTAACGAGCCTGGGACTAGACTACCTGGACCTGTACCTCATCCACTGGCCCATGGCGTACAAACGCTTCAAGGATGGCGGGGAGATGTTTCCCAAAGACGCCGACGGGAAGTTCATACGAGAGGAGATCCCTTTCACCGACACCTGGAAGGTTTGTTGAAATTCTGATAGAGCCCAACAAGACAGCGACTACGTAGTACCCACACTACATGTAGGCTTGAGCAGGCTACACTCTCTCTCTCTCTCTCTGTCTCACTCTCTCTCTCTCTCTGTCTGTCTCTCTGTCTGTCTTTCTCTCTCACTCACTTTCTCTCTGTCTCTCTTTCTGTTTCTCTCTCTCTCTCTTCGGTAGTACTAGTTTCTGGCCATGGAGTACAGAGAATTATAATGGTTGATTGCACTTTTTTGGGGGTGAAGGGGGAAAGGCATGTAGACTTTTGTGGGATTGAAAGCTGCATGTAAGCAGTTGTTGCGAGGATTTTGTTCATGTGTGGCAAAGAATAAGACTGGCTGATTAGTTAATGATTAACAGTGACATGGAAGGGTTGTAGGAAGGTAATTTGTGTTCGATCCTGACAATGCTTCATGCTAAATTCAGGAAGGGGGCAGTTATGTGTCATGCTATATTTGCTTTGTGCTAGATTAATGTCCCAATAACATTCAACACAGAATGCATAGATTAGGCTTCAGGATGAATTTGAGTTTGCAAATTATGTAGAATTAAAATGGCTGAATTTGCTATCTATAGAAAAAGGCTTGCAGATGCAGAGAGAATTTGTAAACACATGAAAGAATCAGAGTTTAGTAAATAATTAACAGGCTGTACACAAGGCTTTGTGTCCTGGCTGAAAGGTGCGTTGTCTTAGACCTTTGACCGAGTTTGATTTGCACACGTATGTTTTGTGCATGGGCTCTGCAAAAGGAGACATTCCACTGCTGCCAGGGGAGGGGGGTTCCCTTTCCTACTTGCTGAATAAAGGGACTCTTTTTTACACATCCACAGCTTTTAATTTCACCGACATTTTGGTGACCGTCTGTCACCTACTTCTGGGCAATTCAGACTGGTTCACATTGTACCTCAGCTATAGGTGTCACTGCTTACAGATGCATTCACAAACTTCTTGCTGTAAAGCATGGCGCATCTTAAGAATTCAAAGCAGGGTATTTCTTGTATTGCATGGGCTAGTTTTATCATGGCCAGTGCAGACTTTTTTTGTCTTTTCATCTGTATTGGCGGTATATACGCTCTCTGGCATAACACACCAGCTTCTGTATCTGTATTTGTATAGCCGGTATAATCGCCCTTCAGCGTAACACACCAGCTTTGTATCTGTATAGCCGGTAAAACCGCCCTTCAGCATAACACACCAGCTTCTGTATCTGTATAGCCGGTATAACCGCCCTTCGGCGTGACACACCATCTTCTGTATCTGTATCTATATAGCCGGTATAACTGCCCTTCAGTGTAACACACCAGCTTCTGTATCTGTATCTATATAGCCGGTATAACCGCCCTTCAGTGTAACAAACCAGCTTCGCAGGCAAGGGGCATGGCAGCTGCTGGTTGTATTACACTGAACGATTCCGTCACACCTAACTTTTGCACATTTTACCTGCTATAACCTGAAGATGTCGGTGTTTTGCCAGTATATGTTATTACCAGGCCTGAGTTTATATTTACATTGTGTGTTTGTTGCACCCTGTTTGTTTCAGGCGCTGGAAGCTTGTGTTGAGTCCGGGCTGCTGAGGAACATCGGCCTGTCCAACTTCAACAGTAAACAGATCCAGGCTGTCATCGATGTCGCTAAGGTCAAACCTGCTGTCCTACAGGTGTGTTAACTAGGGCTGGGTACCTTAAAATTGTTACAGTTGCATGCAAAATTATTCACCCCCCCTTCACATTTTGGTTATGTTGGCAAAATGAGGAACATTACAACTGCAAACTGTTACTAAATCATACAAGTGGTGAATAGCAAATGGACATAAAGTATCCAAGTATCCAAGATGATTTGTTATAATCTACTAGTAATTCCAGATCAAATGTCAAGATTGATTTCAATACCAAGTTTCACACAAAAAGCTGGCTGCAAAATTGTTTCACCTCTCACCTCAAGAATTTCTGTCTTAAGCGCTTTTTGCAGCACCCCTTAGCTGCAATAACCTGCTACAGATGGAACAATATTCTGGTCACACTCTTTGTGACTCTTGGCCCCTTCATTGTGGTCAGATTTTGGTTCCCAGCTC
>NC_049992.1:323929-338838 GCF_000003815.2 Branchiostoma floridae | reverse complement strand
TACTATACTACAGTTTAACATTGAAAAGGTAAAGTTGAATTAGAGTGGATCTATCCCACTGGTTGACCATCATCATTTGAACTGCAGTCGTACTGTTGACAGGACTTTCACTGTTATCTTATTCCTAAGTTATGTGACTGTGTAGTTCACAAGTATTGTATGGTGTCTGTTTCTATATGTGTCCAGGGAGTCCTGAAAAACAGGCTGAAGCCTGAGCGATGTAACTCTGGTAAAACAAATAAAAGGAAAAAAATGTCCCTCAGTATCAATAGATATGCGAAAAGGGGAGGAAGACATATTCTAATTAGTCCAAAGGAAACAAGGGTAAGACAAGTTACGTTGATGCAAAAGAGTTGGTATGATTTGGTCGGGGAATCTTAAAGGGAAAGCAAGTGCTGTACACGCTAGACTGTTGTTGTTTGTGCCAAAGACTGCCTGCTAATCTTAGCATTTCCATCTCCTGTTAGACGTGATTTAGAAATTTTCTTTGCTCTCTCACAGGTCCTCCTTCGCTGGGGAGTCCAACGCGACACGATCGTCATCCCGAAAAGCGTCACGCCGGCCAGGATCCAACAGAACATCCAGGTATTATGAAGAAACTAAACTTTAAATAAACAACACTAAAATTGATTGGGACTTACCCCAAATTTTCGGCTGACTCCATCAGCCTAGTTCACGGAATAGTTTCCAGGTCACTCTACCCTGATGATGGTGTCTGAGAGACATCGAAACGTTGGAAGTAACTACTCCTTGGTTGTGCCGAAAGAACCTTACAAATGATTCAAGGTGTCTCGTTTTTAATGCACTTCTGTTTCTCCGACATCCAGGCGTTCGACTTTGCGCTGACGGATGAAGAGATGGCGACCATCGACGGGTTCAACATTCCGTACCGTGCGTGCCACCTCGACTGGGTCAGCTTTATGCCTGACTGGCCCTTCCACGAGCCATTTTAACGTGTGTCCCGCCCGGGCTGGATTCAAAACCTCCACCCCATCCATTCAGGTCTCCACCAGGCTAAGTAGACGGGCTGGAAAATGTCAAATCAAGCCAAATTAAGAGAATAGAGTTTGGCCAACACTTGGCTGCGCATTTAGGGTGAATGTCACCCTTCAGGCAGACTCTCTCTCCTGACAAATTATTTTACCCTGTTTTTGCCAATTTCTACTCTCCATAACTCCCCAACAAGGCCTGGTGGAGGCTATAGTTTCCCAATTAACGGCTGTGTTTTAGAAATAGTGGGACTATCATGTTGCAATGTTCCAATCAAGAAGGATAAAGTAGCTCAGCAGAATTTGACTTGACTTAGGAAGGTGTCCAATCGGTGGAAATTATTCAGAATCACATGGACATGTTCAACTTCAGGTGGTACTGTAAACCAGGAAATATTCACAGTAGTTTCACATTTGAATGCTTTTGGTTTTGCATGTGTCATAACCTCTCTGAAATGTGTCTTTACGTTCATTAATGCTAGTTCACCTTTATCTGTGGGGTAACCTATATCCGTTGTATCTAAAAACAGAGTGTTTAGGCATATCAAATCGAAGGACCGTGGTTTCAAGCTGGAAAAACATGCAATTTGAAACCACTGTCTGCATGATGACCCATCCCTAAATACCGTTTTTTTTAAACAACGGATATAGGTTACCCCTCAGATAAAGGTGAACTAGCATTATGTTACTTTTATGGCCATGAACTTAAAACATTACGAGTGCTGTTTGAAATGTTTGAAAATGTCTAAAATCATATCCTGTGAATTGCTCGAGTATTTAGCGAATAGGTGTTAATGATAACCTTTATTGGTAGACTGAATTGACGCACAATGATTAAACAGACTTATTGGGAATATTTTGTGGTGATAGATTTTAAGCGGTCTTGATGTGTAATTCAGCAATTGAAACCTAGTTCTTAGCCATGGTGCACTTATTCTTACATTCTCATTGAAATAAATGGTGATTTCGGAAGGTGTTCACTTAGCATTGTTTTTGTACTGCAGGAAGACTAGCTAAATTTCATGTACTAATGTATTATACTTAGGTAATGTAGTGAATAATGTGTAATGTAGTAAGGTAATGTAGTGAATAATGTGTGGGTTCTGGAAATCCCAAAGCTGCCACCACGCCAGCCAATTGCAACTACTTGAGGAGCTTTATTCCAACATGGCAGAACTTTAGGAGTCTGTGGTGGCACTGAACTATAGGAGGACTGAACCTACTTAACATAGGGGTGTCAGTCTGACTACACATAACATAAACCAACATACGTGGCGCTTATGTACACAACTTGATGGGAACTTCATGCAGCCCTTGATATTCCATGGAGGAGCCACATCAGTTTGTAACCCCAAACGGGTTCTCCAAAAACCCTGTCCTGAGTCCAGACAGGAAATGGGGCAGAAAACCCTGTCCAGTGTGAAAAGAGGGTCTGCATAGGGGTTCCTGGCAATGCTTAAACTTAGTACGTTCAGACTAAGCTGATGCACATTGCTATAGAACTGTCCGAACAGGGCGGGGTTTTCCGAAAATCTTATCACAAACAACTTTACGGTGACTTGCCAAGCATATCGGCTATAATCAGCAACAATGATTTATCATTACTTATTGACCCCTGATACTACACATGCTACATGTAATCTCCAAGCAGATCCTATGTACCATAAGATAGTATCAAAGCTGGCAAAGGAGTATAGCCAGGCGGGCACTGGTAGCAAATACACTCCAAGGCTGGCTTCACTCCTCTGCCAGCTTTGATACTATCTTATGGCACTGTAGGATCTGCTTGGAGATAACGAAAAGCGACCCTGACGGCCGAATGGGGCACTATCTAAATAAGTTTGAATAAAGGCAACAACAAACAAACAAACATGGTAGAAATGACAGTCATTTTAAACTGAATGACATTTGCTGGGGCCATGTTCCTGCCGTGTTGTCCTCGTGAGCACCAAAGGCGCAAGCCGTCGCAAGGGAGGTCTGGAGAAACCTCATTTTCTGCATTTGAGGAATACATTTTGCCTGAAACTGAACTAAGTTTGACACTCAAATCTGTATGAGTGTAAAAATTTTTTAGGACGACGCCTCCGCAACATATTTTTACCATGTCCAGCACTGAAGGCCAAGAGACTCGGAGATATGTTCAAATCTGGACCCTTTGAAACGCCGTTTCATGCATTTTCGAAAACACAGATTATGCACTGATCCTAGCGAGCTGATGTGACGGCATAAATCATGTCAATCAGTCATTATAGGTGCTGATGATGAGTCAGCAACTTTTTTTCCAGTTTCATTATTTCTATGGGACCGACTGTGTTTAGTTTCTACCAGACTCCCGCCTGGCCGAATTGTAATAGTGGAATTTGGACGTTATTAGGAATAAAAGTCTAGTAGGAGTTAATTGGCCTTGGAGTGGGAACTAACCGGCCGCTAGATAGACTACAAAAGACCAAGGAGGTTAAAAATCACCTTTTTTTAAACCTCCTTGAAAAGACTGACTGAAACCAATGGCAAATCATTTGTCCCTATTTGGCCAAATTCTTCTCTTTTTTATCCAGCTGACACGTCTTCTTGGAGACTAGCGTATGTGTACGTGCCCACTTGCGTTGGACAAACAGTCGCCTGAATTCAGTTCGGATTTTACTTTCATCGTTACAATGGTGAGATCGTCACCAGAAATATTTTCTGTGCAGATAAATGTTTGGTTTGCCCTGTAGGAATGGATACAGTGCCAAAAGGCCCGGGCGTGTCCTTACCGCGCAATTTTTTCATTGATGAATTTGTAACCTTTTCGTTATCCATTTCCGATGAATTTCAAAATCCTGAAGACATGTACACATGACAATACATCAACATCTTTTAACCTCATGTTACAAATTTGTGGGTGTTCCAAATTGCAATATTCCACCTCGTGTAACATTTTTGATATTAAGCTGGCCCACGTGACGCAGTGGTAAGTGCACGTGGTATAAAGTGACCGTCAACGTCATATGTACAGACCACTGTAGTTATGGGCCGTGAGTGAGTGAGTGAGTGAGTGAGTGAGTGAGTGAGTGAGTGAGTGAGTGAGTGAGTGAGTGAGTGAGTGAGTGAGTGAGTGAGTGAGTGAGTGAGTGAGTGAGTGAGTGAGTGAGTGAGTGAGTGAGTTTTTTTACATAATTGTGACGTAGGCTTTACTTGAGTATAAGATGGACAGACGTTTGGGACGAAAGTAGAAAATCTTCAGCATTTTAATATCTTGAATATCTGATCGTTACTTGTATATAGTAACCCTGCAGACTCCCAACGATGTTGGGAAGCAAAAGCATAACATTTTCCCGCCCCCTTGTTTACCTTACTAATGCGAGGTGAACATTCCAAACCGGGCCCGGCCGGGCAGTGTGCGGAAATGAAAAGAGTGATATGAAAGGAACAAAAGCACAAGAAACGTAAAATAATCATAACGTTAATGCACAGGACGTAAAATCATAGTCATGGTCATAATTTGTGCTTTACATTTCGCCCTCGCAAACAGCCCGGCCGGGCCCCGGTATGGAAATTCAAGGCACTTTGTCAGGAAGAGAAATATTTTGCATTGGCTTGCAAATGCTGTCGTCCCGCATGGCATTTACGACATGATCATGAACTCATGCGGTTGTCAAATGTACTGCAACATCTTTTACTGCGAAATTTTTGAAACAGCTGATCTCTGATATGCAGATTGTTCTCACCTTTAAGAACTTCAAATAAATCAGATTTTATGGCTATTTCAAAGAACATTTCAAAACCAACTCGCATTTCATGCCCGTAGACAGGATTTTGGTTGGGGGGGTTCTTTTTAATACTTGTTGGACCATCGAGCGCCGTAGGCGCGAGACTCACGCCGAAGGCGTGCTCCCCCGGGAAAAATTGAAATCTTAACCCTCTGAAACACCATTTCCTGCATTTTGACGGACAAAATTTGCTGGCTAAGTTTAATGGAATTTCTCTTAAAATACACAAGGTTTTAGGCATAAGTCTTCGAGGCCGACTCCTCCGACATATTTTCACCATGTTCGATACCAAAGGCGGAAGGCATTGAAATGGTGGTCAGGGGAAATTTTGAAATCTGGACCCTCTGAAAAGCCATTTCCTGCACTTTCTGGGGGCAAATTTTGCTGATAGACTCACTAAGATTGAATGAAATGTCTATCAGTGAATAATTCAAATCAGTCATGCCTTTGAAAAAAATTCTTGGACATGAAAAAGGGGACCTTTGAGCATGAAAAAGTGGACCTTTGAGCGTGAAAAAGCGGACCTTTGAGCATGTGGGGGGTTCTTCCGAACCCCCCGAACCCCCCCTGGCTACGGGCATGCATTTTCCAACGTCTTTTTAAACAAAAATCTCTATTCGGACTATTTTCCTCCGCGCCCTGTGAGTGCTTGAGTGGCGGATGGATACCTGTGTCGTTCTGTTCTGTTCAGGACGGCACGCAGGCAGGTCGACTTGGATCCGTGTACAGAGTTCTCAGGTAATAACTTGGAGTTTAAGGCGATATTTTCAGAGAAAGCAGGTGCCAGATTCAACATCAAAGCCCGATCTTATCTGGGACACGTTGCAGGTACGTACGAGTAGCTGGAATGACAGTAGATTTAGACCAGAGAACGGGGCATTATCGAAAATATTTTCTGACTGAAGTTTTGTCACTCTCCATGATTTGAATCACGTCATCTGGCGACAAAATTGTTTTCGATCTGACTTTCCGAAATCCTTCTGAATCAACGTGCATTTAGAACAACGTGTTGACATGATGTTCTGTCAAGTTTGTAGGAAATTACCTCTTGGGGAGGGGGCGGTGTTTAGAAACGAAGGTTCCAACAATTCTGCTTGAGGGTCGGTAGGGGTTTATTGCTATCGTGTTTATTAACGCGTTAGATAAAATAAAAGAGGGACAAAAATGCAGTTTTATCGCATTGCATTGTGGAATATCTACATGTAGTTTTTCCTATACTCGATTATGCATTGTGGAGGCCACTAGTGCTGATTTTTCATGCGAACCCAGTTAGTCGTGTGTGTTGCAAACCCCTTTGTGCGCCCTACTCCAAACTTCCCGCCAAATACTCTCACATCTGGATTCTATTTCCGCTCTGTAGCCAGACAGGAAGGGCGAAGACCTCGGGATGGTTCACTAACTGCTGTAGGGACATGGGGATGGTTCACTAACTGTTGCATGGACATGGGGATGGTTCACTAACTTGCATGGACATAGGCATGGTTCACTAACTGATTCATGTACATGGGGATAGTTCACTAACTGTTGTAGAGACTGGGGATGGTTCACTAACTGTTGCAGAGACATGGGGCAGTTCACTAACTTGTAGGGACATGGGGACAGTTCACAAACTGTTGTAGGGACATGGAGATGGCTCACTAACTGTTGCATGGACATGGGGATGGTTCACTAACTGTTGCAGAGACATGGGGGCACTTCACTAACTGTTGTAGGGACATGGAGATGGCTCACTAACTGCTGTAGGGACATGGGGATGGCTCACTAACTGTTGCATGTGCATGGGGATAGTTCACTAACTATTGCAGAGACATGGGGCAGTTCACTAACTTGTAGGGACATGGAGATGGTTCACTAACTGTTGCATGTGCTTGGGGACGGTTCACTAACTGTTGCAGAGACATGTGGGCAGTTCACTAACTGTTGTAGGGACATGGAGATGGTTCACTAACTGTTGCATGTGCTTGGAGACGGTTCACTAACTGTTGCAGAGACATGGGGGCAGTTCACTAACTGTTGTAGGGACATGGGTATGGCCCACTAACTGTTGTAGGGATATGGGGATGGTTCACTAACTGTGGAAGGGACATGGGGATGTTTCACTAACTTGTAGGGACCTGGGGACTGTTCATATCTATGTTCTTGCCAGGGAAAAAGGGAGTGTTTTAGGTACAGTATACTTCTGCAAAAGAGGGCATCTGATGTCTTTGTTTCTTTAGTGTGAGGCATCCCAATAGGCAGCTTGTGACTAAATCAATATTAAAGCTGTAACAAATTGTTCACCTGATCTGATCTTTACAGAAGTGGTTCAGAGTGTTATCACCATGGCAACTACTGGAGTCAGCTCTGAAGAGGTGGAAAGCACTTCGCAAGGGGAGTTTGGTGGAAGGAGTGCGACTGCAAAACACTACAAAAAGTACAGGTGTGAGGAGTGCAGCAAGCAGTTCAGAACGCCGAGTCATCTGAAGACTTACATTCGCACTCACACAGGTGAGAAACCTTACAGGTGTGAGGAGTGTAGCAGGCAGTTCACTGAGATGGGAAGTCTTACGAAACACATGCGGACTCACACAGGGGATAAACCCTACAAGTGTGAGGAGTGCAGCAGGCAGTTCAGTGACCTGGGTAATCTGAAGAGACACATGCACACTCACACAGAGGAGAAACCCTACAGATGTGAGGAGTGCAGCAGGCAGTTCAGTCAGCTGGGTACCCTAAAGAGCCACATGCGGACTCACACTGGGGAGAAATCCTATAGATGTGAGGAGTGCAGCAGGCAGTTCAGTCATCTACATAATCTGAAGAAACACATGCAGACTCACACAGGGGAGAAACCCTACAAGTGTGAGGAGTGTAACAAACAATTCAGCAGGCCAGATGAACTGAAAACACACATGCGGACTCATACAGGGGAGAAACCCTACAGGTGTGAGGAGTGCAGCAAACAGTTCAGTCAGCTGAGTCATCTAATGTCGCACATGCGGACTCACACAGGTGAAAAACACTACAGGTGTGAGGAGTGCAGCAAGCAGTTCATCAGACTAGGTGAACTGAAGACCCACATGCGCACCCACACAGGGGAGAAACCCTACAGATGTGAGGAGTGCGGCAGGCAGTTCAGTAGACTGGATACTCTAAAGAGCCACATGCGTTGTCACTCAGGTGAGAAACCCTACAGGTGTGACGAGTGCAGCAGGCAGTTCAGTCAGGTGAGTCATCTAAAGTTGCACATGCGGACTCACACAGGGGAGAAACCCTACGGGTGTGAGGAATGCAGAAGGCAGTTCAGTGAGCTGGGTCATCTGAAGAGACACATGCGAACTCACACAGGGAAGAAACCGTACAGGTGTAAGGAGTGCAGCAAACAGTTTAGTCGGCCAGATGTTCTGAAGAATCACATGCGGACTCATACAGGGGAGAAACCCTACAAGTGTGAAGAGTGCAGCAAACAGTTCAGTGAGCTGGGAAGTCTGAAGAGACACATGAGGACTCACACGGGAGAGAAACCATACACATGTGAGGATTGCAGCAGGCAGTTCAGTCATGTTTGCAATCTAAAAACACACATGCAAACTCACACTGGGCACATTTCTTAGGATGTGACTAGTGTTCTAAACCCAAACAGGAGATAGATCATTCTTAGGCCAAATTTGTTGCTTGTCAGAGTCACCTGTCATATTTTTCCCAATTTGAAAAAGAAATTGGGCACTGTCAGACCTCCCATTGACAGTCTGCAAATACATGTACTCTTTTAGGTCACAAACACCTATTTGAAGCATGTAAGTACAGAGAAAGAAAAACATTGATATGACAAACAAGTATGTTTTTCCCACTAGCAAACATTTGTATACTAATTATACCAATTATAGATACCTTTTTACTAGTCATTTATACCAGTCATCTACATGGTGGTACCCCCAAATGGCCCCGCATGGGGCATCTTAGGGGGAGTTGAGGTCAGCTGGCCATGTAGACTCAGTGCAGTAGAGAAAGCTCAAAGTAGCTTTCAGTAGTTTTGTTATTACATTCCTTGCAAAAAAGTTGCTAGAAAATTATAGTAGAAGTTGGCCAATAGACAGATAACACACCAAAGGTGTTAGCCAGGCAAAAGGTACAGTTGATGACACAGGGACACTGTGCGTTTTGGCCGACTAACTCTGGTTTGACTTTGTTATCTGCCTATTTGGCCATTTCTATTTTCCTAGCGACATGTGTAGCCTGGTAAAGGGTTAAAAAAGTATCCTTTTTATGCTGTTACTGTTAATATTTTTGTTTATAATGTAGCTATTAGTGCTGTTGGACTGACGTGAAGCATTTTCATAGCATCTAGAGTTTTCCTTTTATAAATCTTTTTATTTTTTTACTAACTTTATCTCAAACAGATGAGAATGTAACAAAGGATTTAGAGCAGAAATAACTGCTTATATGCATCCTTTTAAATGCTATATGTTTTATATCAGTCAAGAGTCAAGACACATTTTGTCTTTGTTTCTATTCAGTTTAGTATTTTATTCAAACTGTTCTATATTGTTGTGTTACTGTTAGATTTAGGCATATAGTTTGAGTTTCAAATGGTAGTGAAAGAAGACGCGTTAATAATTATGTATAATTAAGTAATGTTCTTACTATATAACTGAGTTCTTTGTACACAACCAAATGTTTTATTCAAGCAGACAGTTGGGTACACACATGTCATGAACAATCTACCGGAATCTATGTATTCTCCAAGCAGACCTTTCCGTCAGGGGTCGCAGTTTTTAGCGTCTAACTCCCTTTATGCCCCCCTCACATTACGCGAAAATCGATCGGACGACGAGTCTGCAAGCTCTAAATTACGAGGAAGCATGACCATGATGGGAAGGGGGAACTCTGCCGTTTCTTCGTCGGCACCAGGGACATGCCTCCTCGTAATTTCGAGCTCGCAGACTCGTCGTCCGATCGATTTTCGCTATATGTGACGGGGGTATAAGGACATTACAAATGGCGACCACTATTGGCCCCTGACCGAAACATCTGTTTGGCCTAATATCATGTTTGGCCTAATATCATCTGTTTGGCCTAATATCATATCATATTGGGACTGCATGTGCTAGCAGCAACACCTAGCCACATTGTGCAGTAGCATCAGTCCTGAAGAAGGTAACAGATGTTCAGTTAAATGCCGTTTTTTTTAAAAATAAAAAACTTGATTTTGTACAAATTATTTTCCATCCTTTATTCTGTATTATCGTGTAGCCAGGCACCGTGGACTAATCAGGAGGCCCCGTTCCACGTTGGTTATGACGCCATAACACATAGTTTCCGGCCAGCCCGGTGTGTATCGCTTTTTCTGATTGGTCAGAATGAATCGAAACCGGTGTCGATCCATTCTGACCAATCAGAAGGAGTGATACACAGGAAAGTAAGGGGTATGCAGGCATTGGCCAATCCAAAGGAGCGAAACATATGCCAGAGCAGAGGGAATAATCAAACTTTGGGGAAAGCTTCGTACAGTCTGCAGTCCATGTTTCAGTTATTTGAGGGCCAAGTCCACTTTCATCTGTTACATTCAACTTCAAGTAACATAAGGAATCAACTTTGACATTATTTCAAGCCTTGGAACTGAACAACATTTGACATACATTATATGTTGTTCAAATTCACAGTTCAAATTTATTAAATGTACTGTAAAATGGATGTATGTATTATAAAGGAATTTGTCGCTTAAATGGGTCAGTTTGAATAGGCTATATGATAATAACGTTAATGACCCGCCTGTTCCTCATAGAATCGGCTTTATTAAGTGGTTATAGCAAAGGACCAGACGTAGGGGTGGGTATCGGTACCGTGTACCGGTACAAAACCGGTTTTTCTCATTGGATCGGTCCAGAAAAACCGGACCTAAAAAAATCCCATGGACCGGATGTTGGACCGATTGGAAAATGAACTGATTATATAATCAGGCATTTACACGTTTTCGGGGTTACCGATCTTGGCAAGTAACAAGAACGAAGCAGAGTAGAGTCTATAGTCATTTTACCAACTTTGACAGTTACTCGTACAGAGGCAGTTAGCCTTGTAGGATTTTAAAACGCCAGTGGGAGTCGAATACTACACAAAACAGATTTCTTTGTAGGAAAATGGACCATTGTTTTGAGTATCGTCAATTCACAAGCTTTCACATACTGAATCATGTCATGGAGATAACAAAACTGAGTGACAAGAGGACCTGACTTTATTAACATGATAAACTTTACAGCCTCTTTACTCTAAAATCTTTGCAATGGCGGATGCATGACAGATTATTTTCCATCATAAGAAAAGTCAAGTTTCATAGATATGTTGACCAATATTTCAAAACCAAATCATACTTCCCGAAGTTCCCGCACTATTTTTCCTCCGCGCCCTGGGAGTGATTGGGTGGCGGATTGATACCTGAGGTTGTTCTGTTCAGGATAGCACGCCGGCAGGTCGACCTTGAGAGTTCTGCGGATCTTTGGCAATTACAGGAGCTTTGTCTCAGGTTTCAGGCGATATTTTCGGAGAAATCAGGTGCCAGATTCAGCATCAAGACCCGATCTTATCTGGGACACGTTACAGGTACGTACGAGAAGCTGTGATGGTAGGTTTAGACCAGAGAACGCGGCGGGATCGAAAATAATTTTCTGACTGAAGTTTTGTGGGTGACTGTCCTTGATTTGATACCGTCTGGCGTCAAACTGTTTGCGATCTCATCTTCGGGAAATTCTTCTGAACCAACTTGCATTTAAAGTAACGTGTTTATATGAAGTTTTGTACTCCGATTGGTATGAAATAGCGTGTGTGGAGGGGGGGGGGGGTAGAAACGAAGTTTCCAACACAACAATGCTGCATGAGGATCATTAGGGGGTTTATGGAATCATGTTTCTTCACGTGTTAGATTAATTCAAAGAGGATCCAACAATCAGCTTTATCGCATTGCAGTGCGAAATTTTTATATGAAGTTTTGTCCCAGAAGTCAACTATTATGGAGGCCACTAGTGCAGATTTTTCATACGAACCTGGTTGGTTAGTCGTGTGTTGCAAACCCCTTTTTGTGCCCCGCCCCAAAACGCCAAATTCTCACATCTGGATTCCGTTTCCGCCCACAAGCCAGATGGGTTAGGGGATGGTTCACTATCTATTGTAGGGACATAGGAATGGTTTACTAGCTTGCATGGACATGGGACTGTTCATTAACTTCTGCAGAGACACAGAGATGGTTCCTTATCACCAACTGATACTGCGCGGCCATGGGGACAGTTCACTAACTGTTGCATAGACATGGGGACAGTTCACAAACTAACATGTAGATGGGGACGGTCCACTAACTGAGGTATGGGCATGGGGCGGTTCACTAACTGTTGTAAGATGTGGATATGGGTCACCAACTGTTGTAGGGACATGGGGAATGTTAGGTTAGGGTTAACAAAGTAACAGAAGTTTCAGAAAGTACTGTCATACCTGTATTAGCGGCCACCTTTGCAAAGCGGCCACTTTTTGTCGGTCCCTTAATTTCCCCCGTTGACCTAAGCATTAAGAAGTAGTCTATAGCGGCCACCTCTCCAACGCATCTGTGGCCACATGGTTTTTGGTTTCCATGTCATGTCACAGGGCTCGAAATACTGGGTGCATGTGCACCCAGGTGCACCCAAAATTGGAGCTGTGCACCCAATTATTTTCTGTGGGTGCACAGGGTGCACCCAAATATTTTCTTAGGTTTATATATGTAAAGATATCAATGTATATTAGTATACATCATATTCTTGACATCTAAGTGGTAGAAAGATAATAAGAATGTCTGTCATGGTACTTGTTTAAGAATTTGATAGCTTCTAACTAAGTTCTATTATTAGGTTATTACTTAGATTTAAGTGGTGCACCCAAAATTTGTTGGTGCACCCAATTTTTTAAGCTGGGTGCACCTAATCCCAAAAATGAATTTCGAGCCCTGTGTCATGATAAGTTGATGATCATGGCCTAATAGTGATGGCCATTTTTTGTGCCAAGAAATCTTGGGCAATTCAAGCTCACTCTGGGAAAGTTGGAATTTCATTTTGGCACACTTCTGGAACAAAAGGGAAAAAGTTAATTTTGTGGATTCCTGTTTTTGCATTTGCAGGAGTCTGTCCAGATATTGTTGCCATGGCTACCAAAGGAAGCAGGCAAGGATTGGATGACGTCAGCAGAGGAGTAGCAGAGGGTTCTGCCAGCAGTGTTCTCACCTGGCGAGGAGAAAGATGCGAGGAGTCTGGGAAGGAGTCGAGTAGGATAGGCAAAGGTGGGAAAGTGTACAGGTGTGAGGAGTGCAGCAAGCAGTTCAGTCGTCTGGGCAACCTGAAGAGACACATGCAGACTCACACAGGGGAGAAACCCTACCGGTGTGAGGAGTGCAGCAGGCAGTTCATTCAGCTGGGTGCTCTGAAAAGACACATGAGGACTCACACTGGTGAGAAGCCCTACAATTGTGAGGAGTGCAGCAAACAGTTCAGTCAGCTGGGTGCTCTGAAAAGACACATACGGACTCACACAAAGGAGAAACCCTACAGATGTGAGGAGTGCAGCAAGCAGTTCAGTGAGCTGGGAAGTTTAAAGAAACACATTATGACTCACACAGGGGAGAAGCCCTACAGGTGTGACGAGTGCAGCATGCAGTTCATTAGCTGGAGCAGTTTGAAGACACATATGCGGACTCACACAGGGGAGAAACCCTACCAGTGTGAGGAGTGCAGCAGGCAGTTCAGTCAGCTGATTGATCTGAAGAGACACATGCGGACTCACACAGGGGAGAAACCCTACAGATGTGAGGAGTGCAGCAGGCAGTTTAGTCAGAAAAGCAATCTGAAGACACACATGCGGACTCACAAGGGAGAACAATAACAACTATGGCAAGCAGTACAGTATGACATGCATTTGACAACGCACAGTGTGAGAACTCTTGTTACTAGAACGAGTGCTGTAAGAAGTACAGCGCAACTAATTTGAATGATGTAAAATCATACATCCGTGATTAGTTTCATCATTTTGGTACGTCAACTAAAGAGACTAAAGAGACTCTTTTTTCACAACCATTTCTTTATTATCAGTTACCAACATATAGCAATGGTTGTGTAAAAAGAGTCAGTTATTCAGTAAAATCATACAGTGAAAAATTCTGCAGATTTGATATGTTGTGATCAAGTTAGAAAAACATCTACGATAGAACCACAAGTCCACAAGTGGTTGTAATACTCCTTAAGTTGCAAGAAAAATCTACACTGTATTTTATACACTGTGGAAGGAAAGCAGTACATGTGTTTTTTGGTAATCTGTATTTACATTGTTCAGCTGGTATAACCACTCCGCTGTGCTATACGCCAGATAATGACGATGTTGAGGACTAGGGTTGGGTACCGGTACAGAAAATTCAGGTCCAGGTCCGGTTCAGGTCCAATGGATCAGGTCCAGGTCCGGACCTGAACCTGGACCTGATTCAGTATGACTCATACCAATGGTCCATTTCACTACAAAGAAATCTGTTTTTTTTATTGCAACATTAATACAGTACAAAACATAGTGGTGCCCCTACTCAAGCACACAGGCTTATATTAAAGACACCACAAGACAAAATAACAACACAAACATAGGACAAAAAAGAAATCTGTTTAGTATTAGACTTACACTGGCGTTTTAAAATCCTACAACGCTAACTGCACCTGTACGATTGGCTGTAAAACTTGGTAGACATTACTATTAACTCTACTGTACTTCACTCTTGCTATTCAAATACAATTCAATCTCTACAACTGGATAAAAAACGGATATTTACTTCCGGACGTTTCGAGTGACATCCATCACTCTTCTTCAGCAAAAGCAGAATGAACTAGTCAGAACAATTCAATACCAGTACAGCTAACTAGAAAAACTGGTTTAACCACTAAATCGTTAGGATCATATGCAAAAGGTTACACAAATGCAAATCATGTTAGCATAGTTCCTATGGTCAGACAATACCATAGGAAAAAACTATTGTCCTTTGTTGTGCAAGGCGGGGTCCCATGTACTGGAAAGTTCTACGCGCAGTCCTCCCTTCCGGTTCAAGGTGGGGTTGTAGATCCGCTCGTATATGGCCTCCTTAACACCCCGATCACACCACCGTGAATCGCTGTCAAGAATGTCTGTAGTCTCCAGACTGAAG
>NC_049992.1:311140-322572 GCF_000003815.2 Branchiostoma floridae | reverse complement strand
CTGTCTGTAGTATCCAGTCTGAAGGAATGTCCTTGGTGTAGCTGAGTGTGGTGGTAGATGGCAGAAGAGTATCCACTTGCTGTAGCCTTGCACAACAAAGGACAATAGTTTTTTCCTATGGTATTGTCTGACCATAGGAACTATGCTAACATGATTTGCATTTGTGTAACCTTTTGCATATGATCCTAACGATTTAGTGGTTAAACCAGTTTTTCTAGTTAGCTGTACTGGTATTGAATTGTTCTGACTAGTTCATTCTGCTTTTGCTGAAGAAGAGTGATGGATGTCACTCGAAACGTCCGGAAGTAAATATCCGTTTTTTATCCAGTTGTAGAGATTGAATTGTATTTGAATATTGCTTACCTGGATGTCTAACCTTCATAAACGTTTCACTCTTGCTATTTTCTTCCACCTGCAAGCGCCAAAACGTGTGAATGTCTGATAAAATAATATGTTAATTTTCTAATCGGTCCAACATCCGGTTTTTCTGGACCGGTCCAATAAGAAAAACCGGTTTTGTACCGGTACGCTGTACCGATACCCAGCCCTATTGAGGACTGATCCAGCAAAATGTGGTAGTTGTATTTTTCAGGGAACGGGTATTCTGCGCGTTAAAAATCTGCGCGCGTGTTAAAAAATTAAGTTGTGCATTGATAAATTCTTAGTCAGAAAAATGTGACCCCATTATATGATTTTCCCTCTGCTACCTGAATTTTTGGTCTGAAAAGCCCCTAATTTTTTTGGTCCCTTGGGAATAGGTTAATTTGCATATCCAGAAGATTTCAAAATCACTTGAATTTGACACAAATACATGGAAAAATTACTAATATGAGGCTTTGTGTTGTAAAATATAACTGCCTGAGGCTTTTCTCCATTCTACAAGCTTCATTTCATCTTTTCTCAAGCAGATTGTTTCACATGCAAATGTCAACCTTTGTTGCGCGTTAAAACTTAACATTTAAAAATCACTTTAAAACTCCTGGAATATTTACAGAAAGGGATATTGTACTCTAGAATGCAACAATATGATACTTAATTTCATTTTGTGTTATCATCTTCAAGCTTTTTAGTTAAAAATGGCAAAAAAGTTTTCAAATCCCGAGGGAATCAGCTAATTTGCATACTAGTATTTTAATGCGCAGGTTTTTAACGCGCAAGTTTTAACGCGCACAAAACCCCAACCCTATTTTTCATAAGTTATGAAATTAAGAAAATTATGAAAGCATATCATTAAAATAAAAATTAAGGAAATAAATTTGAATGTCAAAAATATCCTGTATGTTGGTCCCTGATCTCGTAGCTGGTAGGTGCGAAGTTTTCTCATTTTTCAAGTTATGTGAGTTAAAGGTTTGTCATAGCTCTGTGATAAAACATTTTCTTTACATACAGAAAACAAATAAAAGTTGTTTTTTTTCTAACATAAATCTTTGGCATTTTGTAAATTGCAGCATTTTCCCTGTAGTTTTGGTTTGGTTGAATTACTAGCACCCTGACCGAAATATCCGTATGGAGAATACTATCTATGTACATGTGTGTAAAAACATTTGGGGCAGAATTAACTAGCATACAGTAACACCTTAGCTGCAGTGCAAAGTAGTATAGCCAGTACTTCCCTCCCTCCAGGACATCAAAAATTAACGTTTTGGACGCATTTGTTACCAGTGGCTAATCTCGAACCAGATCCACGGTGCGTAATGTATAGTATCAAACTCCCCGTAGGTGCCCGTTTGACTCCCTTAGCCGGCTATACTCCCTGGCCAGCTTTGATACTATCTTATGGCACCGTAGGATCTGCTTGGAGATTAACCAGTGGCTGCGAAGTATATTCGTCATCATCATACTGGTTTATTTGTTCTGACACACACTTCACGGAACAGGTAGCAGGGTCACTATCACAACCCTGAATGCTGCCGTGTAACATCAGTTGTTAAAAACAGGAAACGATTGTTAAAACTAGTATATGCACAATTAAGAGTTATGTTGCTGTGTCTACTTATCGTTGACGTCATTTGTAATAAAACTGTTAAAACACTTAAAAACGAATATTGCACTGCACTGGTTTACTTAAAAGCAATGAATGACAGTAAGTGGCCTTCACACTGTGTCAGTTCGTCATGAGGGGACATTGTTTTTGTTCAATAGTCTTACAATGTACGGAATACTGCTGTTTCTGAATCTTTCAGTTCTGGTTTTTACTGCATCAAGTTCGTTGGACTGTCTAGTGACTCGGTCGCTGATCTGCCCTCGGAGAGGAGGGAGTAGGCCTCTGAAGGACGTGCTACTCAGCAGCTTCTTCCCGAAGCGGAGGCACAAGTGTTCACGTCTGCTTCCCAGTGTCGGTTAACTGACATTCGGTCACCAGTATTGCCCTGAGGAAGGTGACTGGCGGTCTAAGAAATGTCAGTCTTGAATCAAACATTTGGATGTGTACAAACGAATTCCGTTATCCAGCGACTAACCGACCTGATGTCAGTGATGAAATAATAATAATAATAATATCGGGTGTATTTGCAGCCAGTGCCATACACCTTTCTCACGCGGCGGCCATGATAGATCTAAAACGAGTTCAATGTGGCAAACGGCTGTCCATCATAATTAGCAGTTCGACCAATGGTAGCCTGCCAATTAGGAAATCGACCAATTAGTGAATGGCTGCAAATTCGTTAAAAATTTGCATTATTATGTTTTTATTTTGTATCTCTTAAGGGACTATGGGGTCAGTCTACACTACTCTAAATTGCTACATCTTTCGGTGCATAACACTTCTTGTAATATTTATTATTCTATCTTATATCATGAAAATTTGTGTGGTTTGGGGGAAAACTAAATGGGACCTGATTTTAGAAATAAGTTTTGTCTGTTTGCCTCATTGACCTCTTCTTCGATCTATCATGGCCGCCGCGTGAGAAAGGTGTATAGGCAGGTATCCAATGTGTTGAGTAATGAGGCTGTTTAACGTGGTCGAGGCACCTCCTCGAGCACGGGACCCCCGTTTTACGTCCCTCCCGGAAGACGATTTCGTGGAAAGCTTCGTGAGGCTACAGCAATCCGGACGTCCTTGGTTGGGGGACACCCATCCAAGTACTGTCCGGACCGCGCGTTGCTTAACTTCCGAGATCGAGGGATCGGGTGTATCAACGCGCCACGCGGCCGTAGCTCAGGTTATTACGCTTCATCTGACATTAGCTGTTGATTTGTTGTTCTGTAGTCAATTAGGCAAATTATTTCATACAAACGTTAGAATTAGATAAAAGTTCTAGTTTGATAGTTTTTTTTGTTTCATTTAACTTCCTGTTTATTGAGACTTTTTTTATTATTTTCTGCTTACCCAGAGTTGTCCAAGTAACAGAAGCATGTGTTCAAAATAAAGCTAAGTGCTTGATATGCATTTATAATTTGCCTTGTTTATTGAAATACATTTGTTACATGTATCATACTTATATACAATTTGAATTCGATAGAACAAGAAGTAAAACTGGATGACAGAAGGACCTACAAAGCTCACTGCAACTTTAGGCCACCCCAATTTCTTTTATCTGATTTGATAAAAAGATCATTCGGAACATGAAACAACCACAGAAATGCTGATAGAAAATACAGGGTACTATGTGCATCAAAACCACAAAAAATCATCATTGTTTGATATGTTACCAAGCTTGGGATGACAACTGTGTCCTACTGAGCTCCCAGGCGAAGAAGGCAGAAGATGAAGTGTACTTTACCGTGGATTGTACAATTTATATAGAATTGATATTCTATTCAGTTTTATAAAACGTGGGTGTCATCACTTTAGGTCTATGCGTAACGCTGAGAAGTTTGTATCAATCATGCATTTTGATGAATCTATAGATAAACCCATACAATCCTACAATTTCACCATTAGCGAGAAGCTGACCCCGATACCAACATGTGTATGCTTGTGGACATGTTTTGATCTGTACGTAGCGTAGAATATCGCATCTGAGAGACAATTCCACATTACTGTAAATGCATTTAAGTTCGCGGGGATTTAATGTCGCGGTAGCGGGAAAAAAGGACTTTTCGCGGGGGATTTAAGTTCGCGGTAACACCATAGACTGCAGTCGAATACCATAATAAAAAAAATGTTCGCGGTGGTTTTAAGTTCGCGGTGAAGTGGTCACCGCAAAAACCGCGAATATTAATCCACAGCGAACATTTCTGCATTTACAGTACTGCATGGAGTTACCCCTTGCTTTAACATTTTCGACATGTAATAATCGAGCTTCAATTCACCCTTCACCTAGTCCCATCCTCGTCAAGAGGGTCAGGGACCATGGTTGTCCCTAGCACAAGTCTCCTCCATCCATCCCTGTTCTTACGAGGGGCGTTCAATAAGTAATAACTCTGACTCATTTCCCATAGCAGGAGATTAATGAAACTTGGCACAGTTATTAGTCCTTCTCTTCACAGGAACCACCCAGAGTTATGCATTTCTCCCATCGTTTGATGCAGCTCTGAACACCGTTTTTGGAAGACACCCCAGGTTGGTCCTCCAACAGATGCCTCATCAATGGTAGAAGAGGAACGACCAGGCCTGGGAGCTGTTTCCACAGACTTCCGGCCATGTTTGAATTCAGGATGCCAGCGTTTTACAAGGTCATATGATGGGGCATCATCACCATAAGTTTCTTTCATTTCATCAAAAGTCTCCTTTGGTGTGCGTCCTTTCAAATACAAAAACCGGATCACTGCGCGACACTCAACTGGCTCCATTTCACACCTGGTCCATTTCACACCTAACTCAGTTCAAACACCAGTAAACAGAAACCACAATTAGTTCAAAACTCTTTTTGGCAACATAAACTATAGAGATATGCATCATTACACATGCAAAATTTCATCTAGATCAGACAACTGGAAGTGGGTCAGAGTTATTGCTTATTGAACGTCCCTCGTAGCCTTCTGTGTGCAGTCAGCTAGAGAACTGCCTGTCAATTCCCTAATGTCGTCTCACCATCTCCTGCTGCGGGTAATAATCTAAGTAAGATCAATAACTGTTTAGAACTGTTCTGCATTTATTTGACGTTTTAAACATTTTCTACCGTGTTCCAACATGTTACAAACATTTCTAACATCGAATGTGTTACTTGTTATTACTTTCTAACACGTTGGAATATAGATTCACCATTTGTGCATCATTTGTAACATTTTGTTAATGGGTCAGTGTGCTGGGAAGAAAGTAATTCGCTTATCTGTATCTGTACCTATATAGCCGGTAACACACCAACTTCGCACGCACGCGGCGCGGCAGCAGCTGGTTATATTACACTGAACAAACCGTCACACCTAACTTTTGCACAATCTATCTGCGAGCGTTCTTTAAAACTATCAAGAGAAGATGCCCCTACTGTGCTTGGTGATAACAAATCCCAATCCACGATAGTTCTGGGAAAGTACGAATTTTTGAACACATCGATCCTAGGTTGGTAACTCTGGTACTTGAAGGCATGACTGTTTCTTGTTCTTTTTTCTTCTTCTTATCGCTGCCAATTACATTCCTTTGTTCAAAATAGTTAAAACTTATTACATATATAATCAAGAAATCCTTGCGGTGACTTTGAATGGACTTTACAGGTCTTCCTTAATTCATTAGAAAGGCTCGTGGAAAGGATAGTCCGGCATGAAGTTAACTGAGTCGAAGTGGCTTCCACGGAACGGGATGTTGAACCCGTCAATGGTCGCTATCTCCTCTGACGTCAGCGCGAAGTCGAAGACCCGGATGTTCTGTTGTATCCTCGCCGGCGTGACGCTTTTCGGGATGACGATCGTGCCGCGCTGGACTCCCCAGCGGAGGAGAACCTGCAAGAAAATAAAGAAAATCATTTGTTATGTGACAGGAAATATCTAGGTACCAATGGTACTGTAAAATGCATTTAAGTTCACGGGGATTTAATTTCCCGGTAGCGGGAAAAAGGACTTTTCGCGGTGGTTTTAAGCTCGCGATAGCACTATGCACTGTAGTCTCTTACTGCCATGAAAAAATGTGAAGTGGTCACCGCGAAAACCGCGAACATAAAACTACCGCGAACTTAAATACATTTACAGTATTTCATAGAATGACAAGATTATCCATGAAGCTATCATTACATTTACCTGAGCCACGGACTTGCCATATTTGTTAGCGATAGACTTGAGTTTGGGGTCTGCCATGACAGAGGGGTCTCCAGGCTTAACACTAGTGCTGCCAGGGAGCCCATAGGAGTGAAAGATGTTGGCCATCTAGTGGAATGAATCTACTCTACTTAAAATCTTACCTTTTGAAATGTTATAATAGTATAGTATTATTGTCTTGCTCACCTGAGCCACAGACTTGCCATATTTGTCGGCGATGGGCTTGAGTTTGGGGTCCTCCATGATGGAGGGATCTCCAGGCTTGGCCCAGGGCCTGTCAGGGGAGCCCAGCGGACTGTAGGCTGTGAACACCAGACCCTTCTGTTTGGTGAACTCTAGCAGCTGCTTCTGGTTCAGGTAAGGGTGGCACTCCACCTAGAGTTGTCACACAAAGTAACAGTTAACTACAGTACCCAGGGCCTGTCAGGGGAGCCCAGCGGACTGTAGGCTGTGAACACCAGACCCTTCTGTTTGGCAAACTCTAGCAGCCGCTTCTGGTTCAGGTAAGGGTGGCACTCTACCCAGAGTTGTCACACAAAGTAACGGAGCATCACCTGATCAAACTGTATTTTAGATATTTAATAAGACAGTACCGTAACAATATGCTTCATGCCAGCAGATCCTCTGGTTGGCAAGACAGCATCTACGGGTAGAAAACAATCAAAAGTCACCATAAATGGCCATCACCGAAGGATCTGGTTCTAGATTAAGTGCAATAAAATTGTTACCTTTAATCTTTGCAAGCAGCCAAGCGAACAGTAGTAAGGCTTCAGTATTCTATTCTGCTACTTAGCCGAACTTTGACTCATAACATGAGGCATGAATTTTCGTTGGCTAGCAAAATTGTAAGTTTTTAATGTTATTATCCGCAGCTTATTTTTTTTCTACAAAAAATGTACATGTCTACAAGACTCTTCACTTGAACCACATTTCTAACCACCGTAACCGCATTACCTATACCTGTCAATTTTGCTCAGCCCCAGTTAACACAACTGTAGGACAGAAATTTTAATATTGGCAGCCTGGATATGTTAACTATTCTGTACCTAACCTCAGTACCTGTACTTGTAACGTTTTATTTGTACCTGTACCTGTAATATTTCAGGTACCCAGACCTAGTTAACACACCTGTAGGACAGCAGGTTTGACCTTAGCGACGTCGATGACAGCCTGGATCTGTTTACTGTTGTACACTTAACGCTCACAGTACCTGTACGTGCAGTTGTACCTGTACCTGTACCTGTTCCTATAATATTTCAGGTACACACCTGTAGGACAGCAGGTTTGACCTTAGCGACGTCGATGACAGCCTGGGTCTGTTTACTGTTGAAGTTGGACAGGCCGATGTTCCTCAGCAGCCCGGACTCGACACAAGCTTCCAGCGCCTGAAGTGGTGCAAACACAAGAGGCGTTCCTTCATTCGTTGCTTCACATCCCTACAGTGCCTAGTTCCACGAAGGGTAGCTAGTTTCCTCGCTGTTTCTGTGGTAGGGTATATTTTACAGTATATTTTGCTAGCCCTTGCCCCCTGCTGTAGGCACCTTCTCCAACACGGGGCTCCTATTTTACGCCCCTACCGAAAGACGGGTGCTGCCTTAACGAGATACCCTTTCCAGGCTTAGGACGGGGGTTACAAAGTAATTAAGCTGAGTTTAACTAATGAGATTAGTTTGATTAGTGAAAGTTTAATCAGTGAAACTAATTAAGTTAAATCTCTACCAGTTGAGCTGCAGAGACCTACCTGCGAAGGATTTCACCCAGACTAATTTTCTCTCACAGTCGCCATTTTGTCTGCAAAATTACAGATTACAAGAAGTATTTCAAGCCCTATTTCGATCTCACAAACCCCATACACACCTTCCACGTGGCCGTAAAAGGGATCTCTTCTCCTATGAATTTCCCGTCAGCGTCTTTGGGTAACATTTCCGCTCCTCTCTTGAACGCCATCGGCCAATGGATGAGGTACAGGTCCAGGTAGTCTAGCCCCAGGCTCCTCAGGCTCCTTTTCACAGCCCCCTCCACATCATCCGGGTGGTGGAACGTGCTCCACAGTTTACTGAAGAGTAAAGAACGTGCGTTTTAAAGCGTCAGAGCTGTAATTATAAATATGTATTTTCGAAGTCAGAAAGCTAAATGTGATACTTTGCCATCAGTTGCCAAATCGTGGTTAAAGTTAATGTAATTATTTTAAGGACTGTGCCTGTTTGCAGCCTAGCAGACCTTCGTAGACCTTCCAGTAGCGCCGGCGTTTTTTTTTTTGGGGGGGGGGGGGAGAAAACACACGTGTCTTTGCAAAATGTGCCGGAGGTTGAGAAGATTAAGTGTCCGGAGTGCGTTCGATCGAATGATTCTATGGAAGCCCGTGTGATAACAGTACAATGCCATGAGATAACACGGTTATCACCCTGTCCGGAAGACCCGTGCCGAACGTTGGCACGGCTCAGGTATGACATAATAAGTACATGCCCACCTGGTGATGAACATGTCTTCTCTCCTGACGACCCCCTCATCGAACTTGGCCTTCAGCCCGGCACCTACTTCGTTCTCATTTCCGTACACATGTACACGGTCAGTGTGCCCGTAGTCTAGTTCTACTGGAACAGAATCTCCATGGTTACTCACCTGGTGATGAACATGTCTTCTCTCCTGACGACCCCCTCGTCGAACTTGGCCTTCAGCCCGGCACCTACGTCGTTCTCGTTCCCGTACACGTGTGCGCAGTCGATGTGCCTGTAACCGGCATCGATGGCAGCTTTCACTGCTTCGGTTACCTGCACAAATTTAGCAATCAGAAATATGCAGATTGAAACTGGATTAAAATAATGGAAGAGTATGGTGAAGACACTGGTTTTGCCCAAAGTCACTTGTGTATGTAAAAGATAAATTTAGTAGTCGTAGCAAATCTAGAGCATTAGACATATGTATTAAACTGTTTCGTAAATTAATTTTAGTGATATCATGATGCATACTATAGATTTAGCTGCAATATAGATTTATGTGCTTACCTGTTACGTCTCTGGTCTCTGGTTTGAGTCAGTTTAACTGCGATAGTGACAATACAATGAAGGCTGAGGGAGTTATGCACCTTGAGAAGGTCCTCTTTTCTACAAAGTACAAATATCCGTCGAGACCGACATTACTGACTAATTCTTTCCAAAGTAGTTTGAAAAGTCAAACCCTTACCTGTCCTCTTGTTCTTGATGTCCCGAGTCCGAGTACCGGCATCTTCACACCTGATGGAAGCTGGACAGACGGTACTTCCATCTTTCTTAAGAAGGTCTTGAGAAGTCGAAGTAGTTTGGAAAAAAGCCAAGGTTGTTTTGTTCCTCCGTCGCTTTTTGCACCACGCCAGCTACTGTGGGGTTCAAAGTCCAGTTTACCGACTATTTGAACTTTTGAACCTTGAACGGGGACATCTAGCGATGCCGACACGAAGAACAATGGGCTCATCTCCACTCGACCATGTTCTCCATAAGTGAGAAAAGTTCTGCTTTGATGATGTTGCTGAGTCCTGCATCCACTTTCAAGTTAATGGATATTTAGTGTAATAAATGAAAAGTAGAGGAAACTAGTAAAGGAAAAAAAAAGGAAAATGTTCATGGTCTATACGTCTTCCGTATCATCCATTTCGGAGGGTCTGGAATAGTGGTCACCATTCTCCGCTGGACGGCTTAGGGTAGCCTGATTAATATAGCAGCCCGCCAAACATCCGCCGGCCCTCCGCGGGGAGGGGCCAGTTACAGCCCTGGACAGCGGAGTTTGTGTTACACAGACTAGGCTTAGGGGTGTTTTTATTTTACCCAGTCTATTCTGCTAAGCATCGGTCAGTTTCTGTCAGCCTGTCTTCTTAGCTGACCTTTTGAGTTTCCGCCGCCAGAGGGAGCGATGTAACCTGACCCAACCCCGTAAACATTCCTAGGCCTGCGCTGATGAGCTGTGCGGGCGGGCTGCGCTACCAGCACCGTAGACGTAGCGGTGAGCTCTCGATGGTATGGTTACCAAGCTAGGTACATAGTGTTGTCGTTGTAGTTTTGCCTTATCTAATCTTGAAAGACAACATATATAGCGGTCGCTTTTCAAGGAGGTCAAGGGGTCAGTCATTCGCAACAGAACAATACAAAACAAATAGAGGGAAATCATGGCTTTACACTATTTAACTGCTGTAGTCAATGATTGATAAACAATAAGTCAGAGGACCGGCGGGAGATTCAAAGAAAATGTATGATCGTACAAAGTGAATAATAAACTGGTGAACCTACCAACTACTGAGCATCCAATAAGAGCTCAAAACAGAACAAGACAGAGTCGTGCCTTCAAGTACCAGGGTTATCAACTGGGGATTGAGGTTTAGCCTGGTATCTAAACCTATTACAGTAAGGTCCAATCTACACACAGTTTTTACCGATATCTGTGGAGATGTCGGGATGGATCTAGAACGTAGGGGGCCGGACACCCATGGCACTTGCAGTCATAAACATATAGCGCGATTTTCCAAATGACGTTATATGCTAATGAGCCTTCCCGAAGTCGGGAAGCATCTACACGCGCGCGAAGCTGTCGGGGACCCCTGCTAAGCTATCGGTAAGGTATCGTGCGAATGGTCCGGACCTTTCGGGAGAAATTAAATTTTCCCGATATCTTGACGGCGATATTGCAGTTCCATCAAGACGCTGAAAAAAAGCTGCCGGTGAGAGGTTGTAGGCTCGCCGATATCGGGAAAAACTGTGTGTAGATCGTGCCGTTTCCTCCGCAAACAGCGGGCAAGCTATTGTCACATTGCAAAAGCGACACGTAGCGGCTGTGTGAAGTAGAGCCAGTCAGTATTGCCATCAGAAAGGTGACAGATGGTCGAGGATACCTCGGCAATGTATGAGCTCTTTGCCTTCGGTTCAAACGACTTTTAGTTTAGTTTAGTTTTCGAAATACTCTTAATCCCCCCAAGTGGGCTAATCTTCCAGGGTCATCGTACATACATACATACAGACAGACAGACACACACAAACACGGTTACACAGATGAAAACCACTTCAAGATCAGTAATACTTACAAATTACACATCAAAAGTCTAAAATCATTCGTCTTTCATTATCTTGACGTTTGATTAGTTTGGACGTTATTCCACATGAATTCCAAATTTGGCGTGGGCCTCAACACCCCCCCCCCCCTCCGTCTGAATAGTGTTAATGGTGTGAACTGAACTAGTGTGCAGCACTTTTCAGCGTTTGAATCGTTTCATTCTAAAACTTTTTTTGTACTGCACAAGTAAAAAAATACCACCCTTGTTTTTGGAGTACAAGATA
>NC_049992.1:305226-311040 GCF_000003815.2 Branchiostoma floridae | reverse complement strand
TAATTGAAGACAACCTTGATTACCCTACTAGTTTAACCATTTTAATTTCAAATATTAGTTAAAGTGAACTTAGGTTTCTGAAATTCTGTCTTCTGAAATTTCTTCTAATATTAATAATGGACCTCTGAGTTCCAGGGTTCGAATCTCTTTGAAAATTGATTCAAGGCCTTTGATCCTCAGCACTACAAGTTACAGGTAGCCAGGATGTTTGGACCTGGATTCTTGCTAATTGTTAATTGGACACCAGCATCATTTGCATATCTTTAGAACAATAGCTGACCTTACTTTGAACCCGCATTACAATAGCGCATACTTACTTGAATTTTCAACTAGAGGAAGCAAGCTCCTGGCTAATGTTACAAGGCCCAATTTTAGATTATGAAATATTCTCTGGAACAAACTTGCCAATGAAGCATAACAACTTCATGGCATTCCATCCCATTTATACTCAAGTGTTAATATCTTATGATGATCAAAAGATGACCAACCAGATCAAGGAGGTTGAAAAGAGGGACCAGAATGAGATCAAACAAATCTCAGGTTGCTGACCAAAGCAAGGACCTTTCATCCTTGGCCACGTTGGTACTGTATTTCAATGCATGCATGGAAGGAGCATTCGAACAGAGGAGTTCATTTAATGAAAACACCACAGCCGTGTAAGCACAACATAGGCTGTTAAACATGTCATGGCCAACTGACTCATACTTTGTGTGTAACTTTGATTTGTGAGTTATCTATACGAAGATGAATCAATTATTTTATTTTGTTGGTCTTTTGCAACCTTTTCTGTATAATTTCTACCCCTCGAGCCACCTCTATAATTCACACTTCCGCACCTCCTACCCCCTTATATATAACTGGCATTTGCAACAGGCCAAGAATAAATGCAGGACTATCAAATAGTAGCACATTGACTATGATTGAGAAGGGAAGTTTCTGATGAGAGAATTTTACTTACCAGAGTTAGAGAACAGTTTTTCCCTTGTAATGTAATGTACCAACTCAGATAAACTTTTATGCTAAATAAAAGCTTATCTATCCTGAGGTTTCTGCAATATTAAGATCAGGTCAGTCAATTCCTTATATTAAGATCCTTGCTCAGAACTTGTTTAAAAACTCCCTTGTAGTCTGGAAGGCATATACTAGTATGAGATCACTATACTTCTCACCCAATTGAGATTGTCTTTCACTTCTCTAATGACCTGAATTACAAATTAGTACATGCATTGTACTTGCTAGTTTACACCAGTAGATAATCATGGCTTCTTTAGAGATGGGCAGGAAAGGGCAGGAGAGGTTATTATGACACCTATACATGAGCCTTTTGATGAATCTTACAGCATTTACCTCAGGAGTTATGGATGAGGAAAGGGCCATACATACAACAGAGGCCTACAATTAGGTCGTATGTCTGTGGTCATACAATTTTTTCTGTGCGTAAAAAGGACATACAATAGATCCTGGGTAAATGTATGACCGTCCAGCCTCGTGCACGTGTAAAATAGCCGCTGTCATGGGCACCCCCCTTTCAGTTTCAGGCGGATTGCATGATGGCTGATGGTTACATTACAGCTTATGTGCCAGAAGGGAACACATTTGTTGAAACCAGGTTCTAGTTGCCTCTTCTCATGCAGGCATTGTTATGGCCGGTGTGGGAATTCCTACCAGAAAATTCTTCTTGGCTGGGAGTGCTTTTAAGTTTTATATTGAAAATGTTAGCACTTGACAAAATGGGAAAAGTAGACTAAGTCTTGTAAACTTCAACTGAAGAAATTGTTTAGATATTGAAGGCAATCTACATGTAATTATGGGGAGGGCACCCTAACATGCCAGGCTTTTTCATGCCCTTGAAGTTTAGTTGCCAGAGAGTTGTCAAGTTCAGAATGCGATCCAATTGAATTCTTAACACATTCATCCATGGAACATACTTGGATTAAAAAAATGGATTTATCTTGTTCATGCCCTGCGGATACAAGGCCCTCTATTATATATGAATATATTTCACTATATATTCCCAGTCAGGTCTGATAAACAACTAATGCACATAGGCACACGTTTAACACGTTTCAAAACAAATGAAAAAAATCAAATTGATAAGAACTCCTATAAGTTAGTGTTATTGCTTTAGATATGAATTATAAGGTCATTTCTGCAGGAATTCCTGCAGAAATTCCTGCAGAAAACATTCTTCCTGCAGGAATTTACCTTTGTCCTGCAGGAAATTTCTGCAGGAATTCCTGCAGGAAAAAGTTTTTCCTGCAGGAATTCCTGCAGGAAAAATGCTTCCTGCAGGAATTCCTGCAGAAATGCCTGCAGGAAGAAAATTTTCAAAATGAATATTCATGAAAGTTTTCATCATATTTCACAACTGTACATCATACTTGTCAATCATATGTAAAGACTTTTCACCAAGTGCTTTTATATTGAAAATATAAGCCCATTTCAAAATGGGAAAAGTGGAATTCCAAAGTTATTGTGGAGCCTCTTTACTACTACTACTACTTCTGATACTGCCAGTCAGTCTATACAGACCATGACATAGACTGCTCAAAAACAACAATTTCAATGCAAAATACACATACATATAAATGCTACCTTACCCTTATGAAATATATACTTTGTCACCCTGACACATGCATTCCTACATGACGACATATTTTCACAGATATATGTAACACTAGTTCACCTTTATCCGCAGGGTAACCTATATTCGTTGTGTTTACCCATACGGTATTAAGGGATATCAAGTCAACGGACATTGGTTTTAAATTGTAATATGTTCAAACTATTGTAGTTTGAAACTATTGTACGTTGACTTGATATCCCTAAATACCCGTTTTTTTTTAAAGCAATAGGATATAGGTTACCCTGTGGATAAAGGTGAACTAGCGTTATATACCTGTCGTTTTAGAAGGATGTATAGAGCCGAGCGGTTGTCAAGGCGGTCTTCAAGGTCCGACACTTTGTCTTCAAGACGACTGATGTTGAACAGGTGGCCATGGTCAGCGGTCGATGCGTGATTGTCCGGATGGCTGACGTGTGCAGAATGGTTGTTGACGTGTTCCTCAAGGATTACGACTTGGCCGTCCAGTTGGTTGGACATTGCGGTTTGATAATCCGGCTGTGTGGAAACAATGCAATTTTTGTGTGTGTGTGTGTTCATTTTACAGAAAAGAAAAAGCACACAATAACAATACAAAAGGTAACACATATACCACGGATCCAAAGCAAAAGTACAACATAATCAACAAACAGAAGAATGAGTCAAAAGTAATATCAGCCAACTAAAGCTAGACTAACACAAGAAATAATAACCAACACATGGCTTTAAGTATTGAACAACTAAAAACATATACATAATGATAAGACAAATAATTCCAGCCAAAGCTAGTTACACATAGTGGTTGAAGTAAAGAAACCATAAAGCAAACAGCTATATGAAAAAAATCAGAAAGACAACCGAAAAAAATCAGAAAGATGCAATTTTTTTTGCGACACCTCAGGGGCGAGCCTAATAGTATAGTTTGCGGCCGTTTGACAAGAATTCCCAAAATTTCGCAGGCATCTCACGAAATTTGAACAGGCATTTGTAATTGCATCACCCCTTTAGAGGGGAATAACTCGGGAATGGGTTGACGGATCTTCATGATATTTAGAATGTAGATAGTGGAGAAACTGGTTGCTAGATTTCTGTGGTGCCCCAACACCCGGTTCAATACTCGAAACTCAGGGGAAACACTGGAAAAACACACCCAGCAGAAGAGGAGATATCTCCTCTGTGTATCATATCTTTCCTTTTTTTCCCTAGTCAGAGGGATCCTAATCTTTGCGTTGAAGGATAATATTATATATCCAAAAGGTTTCCTTATCACCAATTAGAAACTGTCATTCCAATGTGTTTCTCATGAGTTTCATGGTATACCTAATCAATCACTCATATGAAGAGAGGAAAGCAGCCAGGCTTTCTCCTTGTATCTCTGTGGGTGGAGCAATTGGACATGGATATTAGCTATGTTTTCCATTGGGTTTCACATATGTATCCTTCAGTCATATATTCGAATCACAATAGAAAAGTGTCCCAGTATGTGTCTACTGTATGACAAAGCTTTGTGAGGGTCTAACTCTAAGTGTAGAGAGAGAGAAAATTGGAAAGTGGTGGCGGTAAGATCAAGACAGACAGAAATAGCAACGAACCGGCTGAAGTCCTGGATGTGGGGAGTTCAGATGCACCAGGAAAATGACCAACGTTGCCAGGACGACAGTCGTCTTGACAATGCTAAACAGACGAGACCATGACACTTTCCCTGCGACCCAGCGGTAGGCACGGGTAAGACAATCTCGGAAACCATTCTCTTTCACTTCGTGGTCTGAAACAGTGATAAATGTATGGTATTTTAATATACTGCACTCAGCCAATCTGGTCAAGAACTTGCTAATGAATAAAGAGCAATACACTATATATTTCTATTCAACTTCTGCATGTGAAACACAGATAATAGTTATGATTGATATATGTTGACCTCTCCAGTTCACTTTAAGTTACCTCCGTTGATTTCGCAAATTGTATAGTTTTTCTTTCTTATGTTTCATTTTATTGTAGTGTGTATGAATTGATGCGGACTCCAGGAATAATAGTGATACAATGGACCACCAATGGAGATCCTACTGAAACAAACAAACAATGATTATATAGTACTGCATATCATCCAAAAATACAATATGATGATATGAAATACTACAACATATGCAAACAAAAGTACTCACTTGCAGACTCCGCCTTTCTCACTTTGCCTGCCACCCAGCCGTAAGCACGAGTGAGACGGCCTCGGAAACCAATCGCTAGCAGAATATAATATATATATTAATATGAATATGTATATATATTGGTTTATTGATTTAATCCATAAACAGTAAAATACATTGCAGCGTCTTCACAGCTGCCAGAAGTAGTGAAAGAAGACTTCAATAGTGGATATCGACATGGGAGCCGAAGTGTACATAATCAGCGATTTTCAAACAAGTTGTCATTTTCGGTTTTAATCAAAATATTCCATTCTTTTTTGGTGTTTACATCACCAAGAGATCAGTTAGCTTCTGATAATATGGAATATAATAATATAAAAAACAATTCCTCTAATAATGCAATGTGTAATATTGCATTACAACATAATGATACAAAACAATATAACGAAAAGTTCAAACCTTTCAGTCCAGACCCAAGGTTTCCCACTTTATCTGTAACCCAGCGGTAGGCACGAGTTAAACGCCCACGCAAACCATTCCCCGCGTCGTCTGAAACATGTAGTTACTATTACCCAATTGCCTACCCTGGGGCAGCTAGAACTCTTTATTCGGTGGCCCAAGGCAGTCAGCCCGCCGATCTCCTATTAGCGCTCCGGAGAGTTTAAGCCCGAGGAGGAGGTCCACCTGCCCGATAACTCCCTCGGGCTGAAACTCCCCGGAGCGCTAATGTGAGATCGGCGGGCTGACTGCCTTGCGTCCCTGAACAACACTCGCTAGCTAACCGATCCCGGCTCGCCCCCAGGGTAGTAATTGGCAAGAAGGCTATGTTTTCTGCAGCATTTTTACGGGTACGTGACAGCGTCTATTTGTCGCCGGATCCCAGGTTGATATTATAAAATACCTGCAGCGTAAAAGAAATACAGGGGCTCGGTCGAGCCCCCTAGATAGCCCGATAGCTGCAAGGTGTGCCACGGGGCAACTTCGGCGTCACGTCCGATAGTGCAGGAAAAACAGACCGTAAACTACCCGGAGGGGCTCCCTTTAGGCTTAGGTCACATTTCCAAAGCGGGG
>NC_049992.1:299063-305126 GCF_000003815.2 Branchiostoma floridae | reverse complement strand
ATGAATTTTATGTTGACATTTTGGTGTATTCTGATGTATTTTATAACGATCTTTTCGCTCCCGAAAGCTGCCCGGCCGGGCCCCGCTTTGGAAATGTGACCTAAGCCTTACCGAATGGGACATTCGACACGTACCGTTTTCTAATATGGCAGTCTACGGGTATCAGCAGGCGGAATTATGAGAAGTTACTTTACCTACAAATTATATGAGAAAGCACCACCGCTTTATCTACATTGGTCTTTATGCACATGTTTCTTGTGGTTGTGTGGCGCAACTGCAGCTAGGGTATGGCCTGCTACCGACTTTCGTGGGAAGAGCTAGTCTCTACCAGACTCCATGGCCGAATAGTAATAGGGGAATTTGGCCAGAACAGTTCACTCCTAGGCCAATTAACTCCTACTGGACTTTTATTCCTAATTTGGTCACATTTCCCTTTTACGATTCGGCCAGGGAGTCTGATAGAGACTAGGGAAAGCACCGCAAGCAACTTTCTTCATTTCACTCAGGTTTTACACCTGTGCTC
Organism: Branchiostoma floridae; assembly: GCF_000003815.2. NCBI lineage: Eukaryota > Metazoa > Chordata > Leptocardii > Amphioxiformes > Branchiostomatidae > Branchiostoma > Branchiostoma floridae. The sequence goes on along the minus strand of NC_049992.1, from coordinate 304,603 downwards.
GACTTGGTTTGGTCTCTAACTTCGGTTGTGGGGTTACGAGAAAGGCGGTGAAAGGAGAAAGGAAGGGTTGGGCTCCGCCAATACCGTGTGGTAGACACACTTGATAACAACCCACCACTTCTACGTATACGGCCGAAAAAGGGGTATGGGACTACCCACCTACATACCTATATTATGTTTCCTAAGAATCTACGAAAGTGTCAAAGAGCAGAAGACGTCAAGTGAACAACAACATTGAAAAGCTCGTAAACAAATGTTGAGAGCAGACTAATCTCACATGTATATATGTATATGACGCATCTCATACATATTGATTGATTTGTTTTACACAGCTGTTAATTCAAAAGGGTTTGGCAATGATTAAAAGCAGCACCAAACTGGTATTTTACGCCTGTTAATGTTAATGTATGGTAATGCGTTTTGTAAAATCTCTGCAGATCAAGTTGCTACCTATATGTCACATCTACCTGTCCGTAGAGTTATACAGTCAAACCTGTATTAGCGGCCACATTTACATAGCGACCACCTGGCCATTGCGGTCACTTTTTCTTGATCCCTTGGATTTTTCCCATTGACCTAAGCATTGACGCTGTACATTTGTATGTGGTGACCGGACAGATCAAAAGATACTTACAATAACCGGTTTGGGTCTCATCAATATCTACCCACATTCTAAATATCAAGATTATCCATTCGGGCACTCTCGAGTTATCGTGTTTACACACACACATACACATACACACATACATTCTGTAAACATACGCGCGCGCGCACACACACATACACATATGTACGCACACACACACAAACAGACACAAAAACGAACGCGCACTAACACATGAGCGCCACCGAAAACATTCATTCTTAGCGAAGGTAGCATTGATAAAATATGGTTATATTCAATGAACTATGTGATAATACAATGAAAACAACAATCATACAATATTATACATTATGTCATACCTGGGCCGCGAAAACGTTCGATACAGGTGTCCCGGACCGTGTGATAACTTTCTGTAACACACGGGTTCTAAGTTGTATCACACAGGCTTCCTTCGAGTAAATCGAAGTATTTCGAATGGGCCGAATACGGTACGGTTGAAAATTCGAATACCGGAGATTCGGACTTTAGAATTGCTGTTGTAACAATCTTTTGTTCCAGGACACAACATTTTCCCAACTTCTGGTGCATTTCGCATCGAAACATGTGTTTTCTCAGGTGGGTATGACAAGTAAAATGCCTCGGTCCCAGCCCTCCCACGGGCCGGATCACCCTCCGTCCCTTGGGCGATCCTTCCCGCGGTCGCGCTGGTACCTCGGGTGATACGGAATACACCGTGTTGTATTCTATATTTATGATAGAATCATGATAAAAAGCACTAACCTGATGCGTGAGACCTGGAGACGTAGAGCGCGTTGGGGTGCAGTTGTCGCACGATCTCTGCCACTCCGGGCTGGCGACCTCCTCTCTTCTGTCGTTTGTTCTTGTCCGGCTTTTGCCCTCCTTTCGGTCCACTGACATCGGCGCCGTTCTGTGGATCAGGTTGTATGGGAGAATCGTGAGGCCGATCCAGCATTGTAGCCGACTGAGGCCCGTTTGGTTCTATGGACCCTGTGTCGTTGTTTAGGTCTGGTTGAGGGGTCGGCAGTGAGGCGTGACGGACGGGAGGGGCCGGGGCCGGCGCCCGCCCGTTTGCTTCCGTGGTCCCGGGATCGTTGTTTGGGTCTTTTTGACTGGTCGCCGAGAAGTCCCGGACGGGATAGATATAGTCCTGAGGCCAATTCGGCATTCCGGCAACATCGACGGAAACATATTGAGCCAGTTGTGACCCGTCTGGTACTTGGGGCTCGACGTTTGGGTCGTTGTTTGGGTCTTGTAGAGGAGTCAGGACGTCCCGGACTGGATAGATGTAGTCCTGAGGCCAATTTGGCATTTCAGCAAGAAGAGCCGGATCGTCCTGGACTAACTGCCTCCCGTCTGAGTCTGTGGGCCCGGGGTCGTTGTTTGGGTCTTGTTGAGGGGCCGGGACGTCCCGGAATGGATAGATATAGTCCCGAGGCCAGTTAGCCATCGCAGCAAGACGGACTGGATCGTCCTGGGCCGGGTGTCGCCCGTTTGGTCCTGCGGGCCCGGGTTCGTTGTTGGGGTTTGGTTGAGGAATATGGACCGGAGTGTGCGGAGTCTGCTGCGCCATGGCAGCAGGACTTCTCACCGAATGACTTGCACGCGGTGTTTCGACGTTTCGCATACGAGATGCAGACGTAATGTAATTTGATTGTCTCGTTGCGTCTATCTTACTGCTCGCAAGAAACTGTTCAGATTAGCATAACTTGCGAGATCAGAGCCTTTGATGCCATGTTTGAAGTCAGAATAAACAGCGTTTGAAAAGCTAAGACAATTAACCCGTGCTGTTTTCGTGAAAACAGTTTTTTTTCAGTTTCAACTAATCGGGGACGTCACAGATATTTTCAGGAGAACAGAGTTTCAACTAAGGGGTAACCCGCATATACATTGTTTTGGTGAGACAAGGCTGTTGATAAACCGTCTCGAAATGTCTCAGATCTTTTGACAGTCTTTCAGGGAGCTGTCCATGACCTTAATGCCTTCCAATGATTTTGATAAACTATTATTGGCCTACAATGCCTGCCAATGACCTTTCTATCACCACAAACGTATTTCAATGATCTCGAAAGACTTCCCATGAGCTTCAAGATCTTGCGATGTTCTCAACGGTTATTCAATGATCCATCTAGGTCTTCCAATGACCTTTTAGTCACCAGTGAATTAGGGTCGCTCGCAGTTGTTAAACTTCTCTATCTGTCCTGAGGAAATGGACCTCTCTGTTTATGTTACCTTAAAGTCATTGTATCTATTCTATCTGAAAAAAATATTTACCCCTACATCACCTTTAATCATATTAAAACGATCTCCAATGTATTTCATTGACCTCAAAGTATTTCTTTGATGTCCAGGGGTCTTTCAATGGTCTCAAATGCCTTTCAATGATCTCCAAAGATATTTCTTTTTTTTCAATGTCTTTCAAGAATCTTTCAGTAACCAAAGGGTCAGGGTCGCTTGTCTGTTTCCCAACTGTTTCCGGGTCTCCTGTGAATATTTATTTATTACATGGATGACATCCGCGCTCGCCTCAATTTGCATCCGTTTATACAAAATGTGTTTTCAACTATACTGTAAATTGTACAAAGCAGCTGGAAAATGGGCAAATTTATACAGCAAATTGTGATTAAATACTGTTTATTCATATTAGTTCAAAATGTTCCAAAACACACTTGGTGACTTGTCCATAAGATTGACTTGTCCGTGACATTGGCTATACTGTAAGACTCAACCAATGTATTAATGATGCTGTAAGCAAATAGTGCTGAATATATTGTGAATTGAGCAACCTCACAATTTTGTTGACACCTGTTCACAGAAAAACAATCATGCTTTTTTCTAATGATTACAAAAAGTTAGATTATGTGTGATATCCATAACTCTACATTTGCTGAAACATCACAAAGATCAGCAATGTATTTGTGCAAAATTTACCATTGTAAACGTTTATGAGGGTAAGATATTCAGGTAAACAATATTCAAAGGCAATCCAATCTCTACAACTGAATAAGATTCGGAGATTACTTCTGGACGTTTCGAGTGACATCCATCACTTTTCTCCAGTGTCACTAGAATAAGCTGATGACAGAATAAATCCATACAACTACAGCTAACTGGAAATTCAGTTGAACATGTCAAATTCATTGATTATAACTCGCGAGGATCGTGTGCAAATGTCGCTCATATGTACATGTTTAGATTGCTCTGTTATCTCCAGCTGTGACTCTTGTATATCATGGTAACAGTAAATACTAAAGTACTAGTAGTCTTTGAAAGTCTGTCACAAATTTACTTCAAGTCAAATTATAGCATTGAACTTGTAGGCTACAACTTTCTACTTCTCACTAGTGCAAAGGACTTCTAACAGTAATACTAACAGAATTTGAGTGTTTCATGCAAAACCTTAAGTTGTATCGTAAATGATATGAGATTAAAACTAGATCGCTTCTGCTATGTTGATTGCGATCAACAGAGACAAGATTTTCCAGTTAAACTCTGGTTTCACAAACAAGGTACATGTATTGCTTTGACCTGTAAGTGCATTCAAGCTTCCGTTGGTTAAGTTTTTTTTCTATTTCTACAATTCTGAAGTTCCTGTCACACATAGCTGAGCATGGCCCTCTGATTTTCCAGACCATTGTTGTGAGTTAGTCGTTCGCTAGGCCATCGGTGGTTGGGAGTTTGTCTGCGAGGTTGCCTACTTGTCTGTAAAATCGTCAGCCAGCTTTCCCGATGGTGAGCCTTGTCCCCCTTTACCTTCTCCTAATCAAGAAGAGGATGTAATGAATGCAGTATACGAGGCTAAATACTGACATTACAGCGAAGAAAAATACTTAACACTAGCAAAGTTTCCTCAACTTCATCAAGACTTCTTTACGGTCGTGACTTCAACAAAGTCAAAAAGTTAACTTTCATTATATTTTTAGACAAACAAAGGTGTATAACTATAAATACGGCCACCTTCAAGTGCATAAACGATACCTTTATCCACGTTGTTCCAAAGTATTTGCCAACCAAATACATCTGGATTATTACTAAGATGCCTAATTATCTCCATGAAAAATGGAAATTTAGTTTTGGGTGTCTGTCTGTCTGTCTGTGTGTTTCGATATTTGTGGTCAGCATAACTCCATAACCTCTGGATTGATTGCAATGATTTTTAGTGGCAGATACATGTAGCTTGTGATGTAAGGAATGTGTGGTGTATGTTTGGGTCCCCAAGCAAGTTGCTTTGGAACTGCAGGGGGGTTATTCTCAAAATCTTCTAAGGAGGATAACTGAACAAGGGAACGACAAATTTGGATGATATTTGGTATGTTTAATGTTAGTGGTCAACATACATGTACCTGCAAGCTAAGCAGTGTGGCAGAACTTCCAGTGCCCTGTGCCCCGGCCCCATCCAGTGGAATATCCGGCGTAGTTGATAGGCAGAGGGTTGGGGTCTGTCCACTGCATGAACGGCCGAGTTTCGCCACCCCTACCAGCAGCAATGGTTCCGCCCGAAGACCAGGTGATCCAGAACTTCCTGTACTCTGCCTGGGAGGTGATTCCTGAGAACAAAGACAGAAATGAGACAAGTAATTAGAGATGCCATGCCTCCTTGCAATATTATGATTGTTTGTATATCACGAAAGAAAAGAGTTGTTTGAAGAGGCCACCAAATTCCGCCCAAAACTCTCTCACATTCACTGACAAAAAGAAAACAGTTCTCCTTCTAACATCACAAAAACCACACATAATAGAAAAGGTGGGATCTTTCGTCTTCCACTGTCTTCGAAAAAGGAGTCGAACCCAGGATCTAGAGTTAGCTTTCACTAGAGTAGACGATTGTGATATTGTTTTTACACTGTTTGAATCTCTTACGTTACCTGCAATTAGCCCAGGGGCAAGAACTTTGCATAAACATTATCGCTATATCTTT
>NC_049992.1:293960-298963 GCF_000003815.2 Branchiostoma floridae | reverse complement strand
TACACAGCAATACTACTCGTTTCAGTCTTAGAGCACTAGAATTGTATACTATCATGATATATAATGTCAGAATCTGTCCGTTTTCTTGGGGATCAGCTCCCCAAAAAATAATGGACTGTGTAGAGACAAACAGGAGACGACATATAGCATGCAGTCGGCTGATTTTCTCAGTCTCGACTACCCTCCTCTGGCCGCCTTACTCCTGTATTTTATCCATTTCTCCGGTTTTCCAGCGACCCGGAGTCAGGTAGAGACTAAATGACAATGGTTTTGGCCATCTGTCAACGTGTATTTCCTACCAGCCTACAAAGAAACCTAGACGGAGGTCAGCTCAACCTTCGTATCCCGACAGTCTCCTTACAACTCAGGGTGGGAACAAACTTGGAGCCGGGCCAGTGGTAGGAAACACAAAATGTACACACACCAACACAAACAAACAAAACAGACCAGAAACAACACTTCTTTTAACACTGACCAGGTGTCGAGGCCCTCGCAAAACTGTAGCCTAGCTTTCGAATTCTGCGGCGTATGACAGACTGTGTGTTAGACCTGCCACCGATGACGATTTCATACATGTCGTCCAGGTCATGCCTCTGAGATGACAGTACCACGTGGACGTCACTGTTGGCCTGGACTTCAAACGTGAAGCGGCTTCCGGTCAGTCGGGGCAGATCCCAGCGGTACCGGTACCGGTACCGGTTAGGCGAGTTCGTGTTGCGAGTCTCACAAACTGTTAGAAAATAAAGGTTTCTCTGGTCAAAATACAACACAACAACTCCAAAAGATATTTGTAAAAAGATCAGGCATAAATCATACTTCAATCCTGTAGCAAGATAGATGTCATTAACATTAACATAATCCAATAAGATTTAGTGAATCGTTACTCTTCAAGCACAGGTTAGACTTTGACTTGATTTGAACATCCTTTCATGTGCTTTGTCGGTCTTTCTACTTTGTCAGGATTTCTTGGATAATATTTTACCAGACTTACAACGCCGGCTGCTGACATGATAATAGTTATTTTTTTTCCAGGGGAGTGTTTCCACCATAGGGTCTACTTAATGAATGAAAGTTCTACAGGGTATAATGTATGGAAACAATAACAAAATTAGAGGCTTTAGCCATCACAATAATGCTAGTCTTGGACTCAGCCGAGGAGTATTGAACTTTTCTGCGGACTGGCTGGCCAAGTATTCCTCTTTGTCGAATCCCCCGCAGGAAGGTCTGATGAAGGCTAACGACTTATTTTATTATTTCCGAAGTTGCAATGTTGATCTGTGTGGGTTTTTTTTCGGTTGGAACCAAACCAACCACTAGTTGTAGACTCACCGATCTTTTTGTCATAAAACGCGCTCTTCGGGTCGTCCTGGTTTGTGTCTCTACACGTCTTAGTCTTCGGCCAGCATGCCTTGTTGTCGTAGAGCATGAAAGCGACACAGTCAGCTTGACTCATGCAGCGTTCGGCGCAGTCCTCTAGAGTGATCCCGCCCTTAGCAATGGACCAGATGTCGTTCCCACGGCAGTCTCCTCGGCGTACAGAGAAACCATGAACGAGCGGTAGGCCTTCTTCAATAGAAACAAAAATGACACAAAAGTCAGTTACACCTAGAAATAGATAAATATGAACATTTAACAAAGGACGAAACGTTGTCATTTCATCTGAAAACTACAATGTTATGGAACATGTTGTTAATTTGTAGCTTAAGTAGAAATACATTTAGATTATACGTTATTTACCTTTTGATTTATCTATTAGTCTCATTTTCCTTCTCTGCTAAGTAAACAATTACGCATACCACTGCTTTACTTTGTTTGCAATTAGCCCTCGGGCATGAACTTGCAATGAAGATTATATTCTGTATCTATATAGCCGGTATAACCGCCCTTCGGCGTAACACACCAGTTTTTATTATGTGAATTTGTCCAACATGTCTCAAGAAAAGGACAGAGGCTGTAGATTCAAATGGAATATAACGCAAACCCTCAACAGCACTGTCATTTCAGTCATATAACTCAATGTATTTAGCCCGTAATGGATATGCAATAATGTTCATTGTCATTACAAACGAACCTCCATTCCCTGTTCCCTTGGGGAGGTCGCTGTTTCCTGTCGGTAGTTGGGCAACAGCTTCTTCCAGCTGAATGCGAAGCTTCTGCTCCTGCTGGAGGTTCTGTCCAAATGACGATATCTGTTCCTGTATGCTTTTCAGCAGGTCGGAGTGTTGTTTAAGGGTCGCTCGATGGTTCTCCGAGCCAGCGCTTTGGGTACGGTCGTCGTTCTTGCGTTGTTCCTCAAGGGTTGCTACTCGGTCTTGCAGACGGCTGGCCTGTGCTTGGTGGTTCTTGCGCTGTTTCTCCAGGGTAGACATCTGGCCTTTGAGGCGACTGACCAGTGCAGATTGACTGCTGAGACTTTCTTCAAGGGTTGATACTTGGTCCCCGAGGCGACTGTTACGTTCACGGTCGTTCTTCTGCTGGTTCTCCATGGATGTTATGTGGTCTTCCAGAAGTATGTTTAGAGCTGAGCGGTTGTCAAGGCGGTCCTCGAGGGCGGACACTTTGTCTTCAAGACGACTGATGTTGAGCAGATGGTCAGCAGTCGATGCGTGGTTGCCTGGATGGTCGGCTTGTGAAGTATTTTGGTCGGGGTGTTCCTCAAGGATGGATATTTGGCCGTCTGGTCGACTTGTCGAGGATCGGTAATCCGGCTGTATCGAAAAAAATGCATCGTTTTTGTTTTTCTTTATTGATCTGAAAATGTTTTAGTTTTAGTAAGAATGATTCTACAATCAATGTATTCACTATTCTAAACACAAAAATTTCCTTTCTTACCCATTACTTATTTCTTTTCTTTAATGGCCTCCAAAAACACAGTTTTTAAATCTATCAAAAAGTAGCAGACTTTTCAAGAGGGTGTTTTACACTGTTGCAATGGGAAAGTTTTGCTGTAAGATCAAGACACAGAGAAATAGCAACGAACCGGCTGCAGTCCTGGATGTGGGGAGTTCAGATGCACCAGAAGAATGATCAACGTTGCCATGACAATAGTCGTCTTGAAAACACTAAACAGACGAGACCATGACACTTTCTCTGCCACCCAGCGGTAGGCACGGGTAAGACGGCCTCGGAAACCGTTCTCTTTCACTTGGTCTGAAACAATGGTGTGGTGGTTGCATGACATGTTATTATTATAGATCATATGATAATACAATATTATACGAGACATTTGCAAGGAAATACATAATTTTCACCTTCAAATGGTTTAGCCTACTGATCTGTTAATTCTTCCTCAAACACATTTATCTTTATGGTGACCAGCACCCTGTTCTGTCCTGCTACTTGCCGCATTATGTAGTCTAATACCCCAGAGTGTTTGTCCAACTTTACCAGTAACCATAGTGACATTCGATGGTGGTTTCAACTTGCTATATTTTTTACAATACTGCAGTTTGAAACCACTGTCCGTTGACTTGCTGTCCCTAAATACCGTTTTTTTTTAAAGAAATGGATGTAGGTTACCTCGCTGATAAAGGTGAACTAGCGTTATGTATCAGTTGAAATAAATTGAAATATTACAACATAACAATACAAACAAAAGTACCCACTTGTAGAGTCAGCCTTTCTCACTTTCTCTGCCATCCAATCGTAAGCGCGAGTAAGACGGCCACGCAGCCCGTTCTCTAGCAGAATACAATGGTAGTACATAAGGTTCAGATTCAGCTTTGTTACAGATTGGTATGGCAAGCAACATTTATATGAAGCAAAGTAAATCAAAACTCATATAGTTGCATACCAGGTCACTGACAAAAAATAGTGGATACTATCTGAAACATCTGTCCAAAAGCATATCCAGTTGCTTGAGTAACTGCTTTTTGGAGTTCCATAAAATACATTAGAAATTATACATGATTCAGAATCCATTAACATTGATGCATGATTACACAAGGTTTTAAGATTTCAACAATGATTAGATAAAATTTTGCCATTGTGGTAAAGTAACAATCATTTACTAACTGAATTCAAAAATAACTTTACAGCCCATCATAGTACTGAGGGTACAAAGGAACCATCAGCTTCTGTCACTATAGAGAGATACTATATCATAGACTACAGATACTATATACTATAGATTACTATAGGCAGTCTTAGAGATCGAGGTGCAAATGATACTTCAGGTCAATGATGAATGTAATATAGTAAATTATACGATAATTATGATACAGAATAGTATAACACGATAGTATGTATAACACAATGTAATAATACAATATACATTCAGACAGATTTATTTCCGGACAGTTTCAAGTGACATCCATGGCGCTGAAGAAGAGTGATGGATGTCACTCGAAACGTCCGGACGTAAATCTCCGTTTTTTATCCAGTTGTAGAGATTGCATTGTATTTCACTCAATATTGTTTACAGTGGATGCCTACCCTTCCTAAACGAATGCAACATGTATATATTATATAACAATATCATCATCATAATATATAATGTAATGATAAATAGTTACACAACACGATGATACATAACAATCAAATAAAAGTACTAACTTGCCGACCTACTTAGCTTTCCCACTTTCTCTGCCACCCAGCGGTAGGCACGAGTTAGACGGCCCCGCAAGCCGGTCTCCGCGTCGTCTAAAACATGAAGTAACATTGCCCGTTTTAAATTGGGGTGTAACAAAATGAAAAAAAAGGAAGAAAACTAGACAAGAGAGGCCAGAGGGTTTTTTCACCTTTTTTTCAACATTTCAAAGAACATACAAGATAAAAGGAGAGAAAAGGGGATGTGTCAAGCTACCCACGACATGTTACTTGTGTACCAAGCTGCCCACAAGTACAGGAGCCAATCCTGAAAGAAGCCTAGAAATCTGATTTCGCTGCACCCACTTTACGGAAAAGGTTTGAGTTAATTTTGTGGTAGATGGGTCTTTTCTCCATAACCTAGCATTATTTTATGTTCAATTAAAGTATCGCCTTTTTTTTACTACCGAAGGATA
>NC_049992.1:289928-293860 GCF_000003815.2 Branchiostoma floridae | reverse complement strand
TATAAATATGCATAACGTATCTTGATGAGTCTCGGGTATGGCTGCCTTTGCTTTTATGTAAGAGCTTGGTGACGTTTTACAATATTTTTTTTTTCTCTACGAGCAGACTGCTTTTTGGAAAATGTGACTTTGGAGATAAAGTATTGTCAAACCCGTGCTTACCTAATGTCAACGAAAAAGTTTAGTTACTGATCACTTATCTCTTATACATTATCAGGAAACAGCTAAGAAAAATGTACCCAGATGTTTGATCAAATTTTTAAAACCAAAATGGCGACAAAGAAACTTTACGTGACGCGGTGGTGTATTGATGTTTATTCAGGAACCTGACATTTCACTTGTCTGATGTTGTTGACAAACGTGCTCGGGCAAGTTCATGTTTTTGATTAAGAAATGATGGGATATAACACAGAAACAATAAAAAAATTGTGTCAGAATGAAGTACACGATAGTTCAGACAAGTACTTTATTCACTATACTTCCAACATACCAACAAGTGATGACATATCAATGCATCTACATTCGATGTAAGGCACCTGCAAAATCGTTCGTTCTGTGTCTTGAATAATTCATTACAGGCAACCGATACTAGAAACGAATCTTGTCTGCCCAGAATCAAATACCGAAATCGTGTCTTTGAGGTTTGGGTTCTGATAAAGCGAGGAGGACTGTGGCACACTACCACATAGGAGTCCTCTGGTGAGTGTGAAATAGCATTACTGAATCTGCCACTGTCACCGAGCAAACTGCGCACTTGTAATCACTAGTTAACTAACCACTGTCACCGAGCAAACTGCGCACTTGTAATCACTAGTGAACTAGCCACTGTCACCGAGCAAGCTGCGCACTTGTAATCACTAGTGAACTAGCCACTGTCACCGAGCAAACTGCGCACTTGTAATCACTAGTTAACTAGCCACTGTCACCGAGCAAACTGCGCACTTGTAATCACTAGTGAACTAGCCACTGTCACCGAGCAAGCTGCGCACTTGTAATCACTAGTGAACTAGCCACTGTCACCGAGCAAACTGCGCACTTGTAATCACTAGTTAACTAACCACTGTCACCGAGCAAGCTGCGCACTTGTATTCACTAGTTAACTAGCCATTGTCACCGAGCAAACTGCGCACTTGTAATCACTAGTTAACTAGTCACTGTCACCGAGCAAACTGCGCACTTGTAATCACTAGTGAACTAGGCTCCGTCACCGAGCAAACTGCGCACTTGTAATCACTAGTTAACTAGCCACTGTCACCGAGCAAACTGCGCACTTGTAATCACTAGTGAACTAGCCACTGTCACCGAGCAAACTGCGCACTTGTAATCACTAGTGAACTAGCCACTGTCACCGAGCAAACTGCGCACTTGTAATCACTAGTGAACTAGCCACTGTCACTGAGCAAACTGCGCACTTGTAATCACTAGTGAACTAGCCACTGTCACCGAGCAAACTGCGCACTTGTAATCACTAGTGAACTAGCCACTGTCACTGAGCAAACTGCGCACTTGTAATCACTAGTGAACTAGCCACTGTCACAGGGCAAACTGCGCACTTGTAATCACTAGTGAACTAGCCTCTGTCACAGGGCAAACTGTGCACTTGTAATCACTAGTGAACTAGACTCTCACACCGAGCAAACAGCGCACTTGTAATCACTAGTGAACTAGCCACTGTCACCGAGCAAACAGCGGACTTGTAATCACTAGTGAACTAGTCTCTGTCACCGAGCAAACTGCGCACTTGTAATACTAGTGAACTAGCCACTGTCACCGAGCAAACTGCGCACTTGTAATCACTAGTGAACTAGCCACTGTCACCGAGCAAACTGCGCACTTGTAATCACTAATGAACTAGCCACTGTCACCGAGCAACTGCGCACTTGTATTCACTAGTGAACTAGCCACTGTCACCGAGCAAACTGCGCACTTGTATTCACTAGTGAACTAGCCACTGTCACCGAGCAAACTGCGCACTTGTATTCACTAGTTAACTAGCCACTGTCACCGAGCAACTGCGCACTTGTAATCACTAGTCAACTAGCCACTGTCACCGAGCAAACTGCGCACTTGTATTCACTAGTTAACTAGCCACTGTCACCGAGCAAACTGCGCACTTGTATTCACTAGTGAACTAGCCACTGTCACCGAGCAAACTGCGCACTTGTATTCACTAGTTAACTAGCCACTGTCACCGAGCAAACTGCGCACTTGTATTCACTAGTCAACTAGCCACTGTCACCGAGTAAACTGCGCACTTGTAATCACTAGTCAACTAGCCACTGTCACCGAGCAAACTGAACACTTGTATTCACTAGTTAACTAGCCACTGTCACCGAGCAAACTGCGCACTTGTATTCACTAGTTAACTAGCCACTGTCACCGAGCAACTGCGCACTTGTAATCACTAGTTAACTAGCCACTGTCACCGAGCAAACTGAACACTTGTATTCACTAGTTAACTAGCCACTGTCACCGAGCAAACTGCGCACTTGTAATCACTAGTGAACTAGCCACTGTCACCGAGCAAACTGCGCACTTGTAATCACTAGTTAACTAGCCACTGTCACCGAGCAAACTGCGCGCTTGTGGTCACTAGTGAACTAGCCACTGTCACCGAGCAAACTGCGCACTTGTAATCACTAATGAACTAGCCACTGTCACCGAACAAACTGCGCACTTGTAATCACTAGTGAACTAGCCACTGTGGTCACCGAGCAAACTGCGCACTTGTAATCACTAGTGAACTAGCCACTGTCACCGAGCAAACTGCGCACTTGTATTCACTAGTTAACTAGCCACTGTCACCGAGCAAACTGCGCACTTGTATTCACTAGTTAACTAGCCTCTGACTCTACCACCAAGCAAACAGCACTTCTTTTTATTCTTTATTGCAGCTATGTTCGCACACTACCATTTTACAAACATGTTTGTTCTGTACGAGCAAAAACAACCCACTCCTTTGTCTAGTGAAAGATATATGAATATAAGGAGCAATTTTATGATAAGTCTGAGTTTGGTGACGTTTTTCAATCTTCTTTTTTTTTCTGTACCAGCAGACTGTTTTTTTAAAGATTAACTTATGGTACATGGGAGAGAAAGTATCGCACGGATTAGTATACAGTTTTGGACAAGGTCAAGGGATTTATTTACTAAATTTCCAGTATACCAATAAGCAATATCAAAGTCATGCAGCATTGACATTTAGTTCTAGGCATCAGCGAAATGGTTCGTCTTGAGTCTTGAATAGTTTTTAAAGTAAACTGACACCAGGAGTGAACTCTGTCTACTGAGAGAACCAAATATCACAGTTGTGTTGTTGGGTTCTGAGTCCTGATAAAGCGAGAAGGACTGTGAGTCACTACCATTGAAGTCCACTGGTGAGTATGAAATAGCATTATTGAATTTGCGTCTGACATCGAGCAAACGGCGCACTTGTAAACACTAGTGAACTAGGCTCCGTCACCTGGCAAACTGAGCACATGTAGTCACTAGTGAACTAGCCTTAGTCACAGAGAAAACTACAGTTGCGCTCTTGTTATTACTAGTTAACTAGCCTGTGGCTCTGCCACCAAGCAAACTGTACTTCTTTTTGTTTCTAGTCTTTGTTGCAGCTACGTTCGCACATTACCATTTTATAGATCTTTATAAACTTTTTGTACTGTACAGGCCAAAAACCACCCACTCCCTTTTCTAGTGAAATATATATGAATATAAAAAAGCAATGTTATGATAAGTCTGGGTTTGATTTTTTGTATGTACCAGCTGACTGATTTTTATGAAAATGGTACATGGGTGAGAAAGTATCGCACGAATTCGTTCACAGTTTTTTTTACCAAACTCCCCAAATGCCAAAAGCAATAACAAATTTATGCACTTACATTTAGTGCTTTGCACAAGGAAAATGGTTCGTTTTGAGTCTTAAACATTTTTTC
>NC_049992.1:281029-289477 GCF_000003815.2 Branchiostoma floridae | reverse complement strand
ATATTAACTCTAATATTAATATTAGATATTAACTCTAATGAAACCAAGCATACCAAATAAAAAGACCACCACATAAAAAAAAACGTTGTAATGCAAACAGCACATAACCTGGGGATTTATAACATGTTGTCTGAATTCCAAACTGGCAACCATAATTCTGAAAAAAAATGCAGAAAGGTTAGAGGATGGAATGCTTCGGTTATTCTTCAAATCTCTTAAATGTACAAGACTTGGGATAACCCATGAAGTAACAATCATCAACGTCACGCCTGTTATCGTAATATTATTATTGGTAAAGAACACCAACTTCTATATAAAATGATGTCTATGTCCAGACGTGCATGATATTCATATTTACTGAAATATGATATGATAATAAACACGACGCTATGATTAGTGGTGCGTACCTAAAGCCCGGTCTTGAATTGGACCTAAAAATGTTTAGGTCCAAGTCCAAAAAAAAAAAATCCTAAATGTCCGGACTTGAGAGTCCGGACTTGCAAAAAGCTATCTGATATTTTTTTCCCCTTTTCTTGTTCTAACCCATCTAAAACCTTCCATAGACAGTGAAATTTGCACTGGAAAAAGCCAAAAACATTTTGTGTTTACACTGGCTGTATATAAGTTTCATGTATTTTTCACATTGCATTTCAATTCATGCTAACATGCAATTTTATATGCACCCCCCTCCCCCTTAAAAAAGAAAACTTTCTTAGCGCACATAATACGCAATTATGGGTTCAGACCTGAACCTGAACTGCTGGACTTGAATCCGGACCTGAACCTGAATATGGGTTTAGGTACGCACCACTATCTATGATGGTAAGGATAAGCACATTGTTATAACTACATGTATATCCAGGTTGGTGGAATGACCATGGCTGAAGACATCATCACCACTGATGCTGTACCAACAGTCCACACAAACGGTGTTTCGGAGGGTTGTTTGACACAAAAGCGTTCAGATGCCAAAATACAGACAGATCGTTCATATACTGTTATAAACGTGTTCCCGAATCCGACGTATGAAACAGGATGCAGCCCTGAAATTAATGCTGACACGTCGGCTCCTATTGAGGATAACACTACCAATCCTGAACCCCAATATATTCAAATTACAGACGAGAGACTGACTAACCCCAGCTACTTAGACAACGACGTATCTATCGGGTGTAATGAAAATGATGATGAGAATCATACGCTTGATACAACCGACACTAAAGTTGATACCGGACAACCAATTAGCACCGTCTTAAATAATGTCGAGGTTCATCTAAGTACTGACGACAGCAGATGTCAGAATGGCATGGTGGCTTCGAAATCAAACATAAATCCAACCTCCCAACTAAACTCTGGATACGCAACAAACATACATGGTTTCAATTCCTGCAACAGCTCATACGCAAAAACAACTGCAAATACGTATAGAAAAACCAACGACGACGATAGCAAAAATGTAATCCCCCAAGAAGACATTGACGCTGAAATCCCAGAAGAAGTCGATATCATAGACGATGATACCAATTTGGACCACTGCATGCCTTATGCCGTCGCATATGAATCCCCCAAACCATTGTACAAGTCAGAATACACGTCAACTGAACGCAATGAAGACAACGTGGTTCCTGAAAATGATGACAATGACATACATGAAAACAAACATATTCCGAGCCCAGATCCGAACTCCATACGAGACGCCCCTAACAGGAATCCGATGTACGTGCCGCAACAAGAACGTTGCCGTAAGTTTATCTATATTTTTAGGTTTCGATATATTGTCATGTAAACTCATCAAAACAAAACATTAAAAGGCATTATATCTTTAGATTTTCTTAGTTACTGATTACAATTGTTGAGGTGATTGATCAATACCTGAATCCTTTGAGCAAGAATTTATTTGATTGTTTTGTGTTTAAACCCCAAATGAAGGTCATTCTTTTCGAATACCTATTCCTAGATATATCTTTTCTTTTTTGGGGTGTTAAGAAACATTTGACATTATGTTTCTTTAAAAACTGTAATATAATTGGCTGAAGTTTCGATAAAGTATATTATACAACTGTTACAGTTCTTTCTAATACATGACTGGCTTCAAAATCGTACCCACAAAACCAAGTATAGACCTAGACGCAGGAGTGCTACATTGAAGATGGCTTTTAGATAGAGCCCAGTGGGGCAAAATGTGCAATAAAGTTCCTCATCATTTATTTATATTCTTTGTGTACTACTTATTCTCTTTAATGTATGTAGCCCGAATACGTGCTTTATTTTCACCGACACCTTGATGTTCCCATCATATGTATTTTCAGAGTGCACTTATAGAAGGATTGGCGTTGCCGTGATAATAACTGCCGTGTTGGCCACACTGATCATTTTCGGTACCTGGCTTTATTTCAACAATAATGTTTGGGAAGCTCAAAAGGTAGGGCTTTATTCCGTTTCGGGATGTAGCCTACGTGTATGTCATTGTGTCTTGTAAAGCATGTTGATGATATTTTAGAAGGACATTGTTGGCGCCGTATGTACTGTAAAGGCAAGAATCTCTCCTGTTTACAGACGATGAAGGCTGTAGATGATACATCCAAACCTGGTCAGCCTGCGTTGGGCACTCCCTACACCAATGGTCACCCTCCAGAGAACACCACCTTCACCCATGGTCACCCTGTAATGGACACTCCCTACACTACTGGTCGCACTACCCACATCCCCGGTCGTCTTGCAGGGGACACCACCTACATCCCTGCTCAGTCTGCTTCGGACACTCCCTACATAAATGGTCATCCTTCCGTGGACACTCCCTACACCAAAAGCCACCCTACCGTGGGCAGTCCCTACACCAATGGTCACCCTGCGACGGGCACCACCAACATGCCAGGTAACCCCAGCACGTGTTAATTAAGGGTTAATGACCCGCCCCGAGGTATATATGGTGTCATAACGCCTGGTCCTTTGCTATAACCACCGAATGAAACCACCGAGCGAGCGAAGTTGGTTTATTTTGCAAATATTGACTAAATAAACATTTCATCCATTAGGTCCTAAGAGGAAGTGGCGAGCTGACTCACGATGTGGCCAGCGTTACCCTGCAGATGATGGTAACCCTGCTGAATGTGACCCTGACCATGAACACTCATGCTGCTCCAATTATTACTGGTGCGGTAGCTCGACTGACCACTGTAACTGCCTCAGCTGTGTCAACTACGGAAAGAAGAGGGACATGAAAAAAGGGTGCGGGATGAAAGGGTTTTGGGCAATATTTACAGGGAATTCGTGTCGATAGCTTACGGTACTCCTTAAGCCCCCTTTACAAATCAAGAATTTAGCTCGGCCGACATGTGAGCGAGCTCTAAATTACGAGGAGGCATGACCCTGATGCCTACGAACAAATGTCAGAGTTTGTTCGTCGGCATCAGGGTCATACCTCCTAGTAATTTAGAGCTCGCTGACAACTCGGCCGAGCTAAATTCTTGATTTGTAAAGGGCATGCCTGTAGCCAGGGGGGTTCGGGGGGTTCGGAATGCCTCGCATCTTTGCTGTCGGACATGGTGAAAATATGTCAGGGGAGTCGCCCTTAAAGACTTACGCCGAAGCCTTGTGTATCTTTAATAGAAATTCTGTTAAACTTGGCTAAGTCTTCCAGCAAATTTTGCCAGTCAAAATGCAGGAAATAGCGTTTCAGAGGGTCAAGATTTCAATTTTTTTCGGGGGAGCATGCCCCCGGACCCCTCCTAGGCAGCTCGCGCCTGCGGCGCTCGATGGTCCCCCAAGTACTAAAAAGACCCCCCCCCCCAACCAAAATCCTGGCTACGGGCATGAAGGGGGCTTAACCACTGTGCCTGTCCTGACTGTGTCCAATACGGAAAGAAGAATCACAAGAAAAAAAAGTGCACGAATAAATATTGGGGATTTGTTCTAAGTTGTGAATACTGACGGGGTATTCATGTCAATAGTTTATATCGTACCCGTAATTGACCGGATGTCCTTACATGGCCTATGTTGATTCTATAATATGCGACTTTATCCGGAAAAGTCTAAACTGATGAGGAGATGGAAATGGTCAATTGTGATTACTATAGACAGATTTTAAAACAGTCTTTATTTCAAGTAGTATACAATAGAAATAACAGGCAAGAGAATAGATACGAAAAACAATGATACTTCATTCAAACATTTGCTAACGAAGACAACAGCGGCCTGTTTGATATGACTGCAGACATGGCCCCCCTCCCCGTCAGATGAGCAGTGTTCAATACTTGCATGTAATTTGCCGCGCTGAAAGGTTTTAGACACTTGCGAATACAACGACGAAGTACTGCACGTGGCAACTTTTCGATTCAACCAACTGCTGTCATGGACATTAGAGAAAATTGTATAATTCCAAATTCCTTAGTGCCAGTTAGTGGTAAATGACAGTACATGTAAGTTCATAGTAAGGTCCCAAAAAGTAGATGATGAATCAATATAAATTATGCTAAAAGAGGCTTATTTGCATATAATTTGCATTGTAAAACGACAAAGTTACTTGGCGAAGGTATGGGGTCATATATACAACAATATTGAGATCATTGCAAGATCCTTCGAGATTATTGTCTTTAGATTAGGCCTGTAGGATCAGTCGACAATCTTGGAAATCATCGAAATGCCTTTAATACAATTACAAAATCGTTGAAAAAAACCCACTTGAGATCACTGAAAGATCTTGAAGATCATGGACATCTCCCTGAAAGACTGCGCAAACATTTGGCACTTATTGGGATACTCGACGGTATTGTCTCTCTGTGGACTCCCCACCAAAAACAATGCATATGCGGGTTGCCCCTCTTCTGAAACTCTTTTCTCAAAAATTTCTGGGACGTCACCGATTGGTTGAGACGGAGACTGAAAAAAAAATGTTCTCAACAAAACATCCCAGCTTAATTGCCTTGGCCTTTGTTTGATTCACGATAATCATAAGTTACCAATGAACGGTAAAGTGTGAGGCGGGGTCTTTTAAGTCGTGTTTATACTCACTGAAAACTGTTTTCCTGCTTAAAAATTGGATTTGTATACTAACAGTAAACGGACAAACAAGCGAAGAAGATATTGTATTCGCCACTGGACAAACAACATGATAATCCGCATTTCCTTAGGATTGTTGAGTCTAAGTCGCCCTTGCAAGCAAAACCAAAAGCTTAAATGTCATATTCTGTTCCTTTAGTCTTTTTGAGCTGGGATGATGAAATGCTTATGTTCTAATACTCATTGCTATCAAAATCAAAATGTTTGTTCTCACATAAAATATGGCTTCAAAGGTTCTAATTACACGAATCATGTTCGCCTTCTTGCGAATGATGTTAATCTGAACAGTTTATTGCGCGCAGTGGGGTAGAAACAACGAGACAATTACATTACGTCTGCATCTCGTTTGCGAAAACGACGAAACGCCGAGTGTAAATCATTCGGTGAGAAGTCCTACTGCCATGGCGCAGCAGACTCCGCACACTGCCGTCCAGATTCCTCAACCAAACCCCAACAACGATCTCGGTCCCGCAGGACCAAACGGGCGACACCAAGCCCAGGACGATCCAGTCCGTCTTGCTGAGATGGCCAATTGGCCTAGGGACTACATCTATCCATTCCGGGACGTCCCAGCCCCTGAAAAAGAGCCCAACGGCGACCCCGACCCCCAAAACAGCCCCAGTGGATCAAACGAGCCGCAACTGGCTCACCACTCTCCCGTCCATGTTGCTGAAATGCCAAATTGGCCTCAGGACTACATATATCCATTCCGGGACGTCCCAGCCCCTGAAGAAGAGCCAAACAACGATCCCGGGACCACAGGACCAAACGGACGGCCGCCGGCCCCGGACCCTCCCGTTCAGAAGAGATCAAAAGTGGCGAGAGGAGTTCGCCAGCCAGGAGTGGCAGAGATCGTGCGACAACTGCACCCCAACGCGCTCTACGTCTCCAGGTCTCACGCATCAGGTTAGTGGTTTTAAAATTCTTTATGATTATTGTTATATTGTAATATCATGTGTATTGTTCATTAAGTATCACCATACTTTATCAGTACTACCTTCCCCAAGAATAAGTGTGTGTGTATGCATATGTATGTGTGAGTGGGTGTGCACATAAGGGTGTGCGCGCGTGTGTCCACTCGATAACTTTAGAATACCTGCATGGATTGTCTTGGTGTTTGGAATGTCAGGTTTTAAGCATCCTAAGCGGCTCGTCATGGTACTGCAGCGGAAATTCCGATTTTAGTATCATCGGCAGATGCCACGGTCACAACGTTGAAGTGGTGCATACATAGCTCTTTGCACGGGATTCGAACCGGGGTCTCTCAGTTAGCAACTAGATGGAACAACAAGCTCAACCGCGAGGCTGTTTCCAAGCAGTTGAGCTACAGGGACATTCCTTTTATCACTATTGACTCATTTTGAATCATACCTGTGTGAGAACAACAACGTCAATTAAAATGTATGAGGTATATAGGTGAGATTAGTCTCCTCTCAACATTTGTTTACAAGCTTTCCAATGTCGTCATTCACTCCAGGTCTCCTGCTCTTCGTCATTTTCCTACATTCTTAAGAAAAATGCATAAGTATATGTTGGCACATGTTGGTAGGTTGTTCCCTAGTCTTTTTGAGGCCGTGGGGTTGTTATCCACTGTGTCAAGAGCAAGGTATTTGAAGACGGTGCCCAACCTTCTCTGTCTACCACCTTTTTATCGTAGAGTGGAACTTCCTCACTCCTATCGTAGAGTGGAACTTGTTATCACCAAGCACAGTAGAGGCATCTTCTCTGGATAGTTTTAAAGAACGCTTGCAGATAGATGTGCAAAAGTTAGGCGTGACGGATCGTTCAGTGTAATATAACCAGCTGCTGCTGCACCGCGTACCGCGTGCCTGCGAAGCTGGTGTGTTACGACGAAGGGCGGTTATACCGGCTATAAAGATACAGATACAGATACAGATTTTACCTCCCCTACTTAAGTCAGGCACCCATTTTTTTTACACCTGGGGGAGTGAGAAAAGTTGTGTGAAGTGCCTTTCCCAAGATCAGTAGCATGACTGGATTCGAACCTCTGGGTTCTGGGCATTCTCCTACGCAGAGGGACCACAGTCGTGTCAAAACTCGACTGTGTTTACCTGTGCTATCTTGTGCACTCAGACCAGTTAGGGACCGCCCTACTTATAGATATTAATTAGCTTGCCCTTATATGGGCAGTCAGCCGTAGGGGATCGGGCGTAGGAGGATGGTGCTATGTAAGACGTAACATGATTGGTTGATAGCTTCCCAGCGGCCTTTGCGAGACAGCTTGCGACAACAAAAAGCCCAAGAAAAGCCTATTCTCTGATTGGTTGACAGCTTGTTTGTGGCGACAATCATAATAACCACTGATAGGGCATGAGATAGCAGGGCCCCATAGGCTAATGCCGTTGGGGACCGGGCGTTAGGAGGATGGGTTCTGGGCGGCTAAATACCATGCAGTTATGCCACCCAAACGACCACCGAAACATGTACATAAAGACCAATGCATCGATAAAGTGTTCGTTCTTTGAAATTCCCTTCATCATTTGGCACATGTTGGTAGGTTGTTTCCTAGTCTTTTGAGGCCGTGGGGTTGTTATCCACTGTGTCAAGAGCAAAGTATTTGAAGACGGTGCCCAACCTTCTCTGTCTACCACCTTTTACCTCCCCTACTAAAGTCAGACACCCATTTTTTTACACCTGGGGGATTGAGAAAAGTTGTGTTAAGTGCCTTTCCCAAGACCAGTAGCATGACTGGATTGGAACCTCTGGGTTCTGGGCGGCTAAATACCTACTTTCCAAGCAGAGATTAGGCTCCGGCCGTTTTTTAATTTTTTTTTAGTCGTTTTTATCGGGCTTTCTTTTTTTAATGTCTTGCTGTGTTTGGCTGGCGTACTTCAAGAAAAATGACAAAATAGAAAGCCCGATAGAAACGACTAAAAAAACAGCCGGAGCCTAACCTCTGCTTGGAGAGTACTAAATACCATGCAGTTATGCCACACGACCCCCGAAACATGTACATAAAGACCAATGCATCGATAAAGTGTTGGTTCTTTGAAATTCACTCCATCATTTGTAAGGAACGTCTGACCCCTCACAAGCCATGCGAGCGCCAAAATCTAATCATTTCAAGACCTGCGCACATACTAATCAATACAATTTGTTCAGATACCTATAGACATGCATACACACATACCTAAATACATACTTATTTACATACATACAGATTCTTTACAGACATACACACACATGCATAACCACAAACGATAGCGAAAACCTAGCCTTCTTGGTGAATATATATTTTTGACAAAGGCAGAATTTTGCAAAAAATTAACATTTTTGTATTTCCCATTAAAAGCTTTGTTTGCCTAGGAATTTTAATTGAAAAAAAATTGATGTTTTCGGTCCCTCCCCTTTTCAAAACTGTTTCTACCT